>NC_027750.1:485199-485409 GCF_000695525.1 Brassica oleracea var. oleracea
TATGCAAATAGGTATGCAATGCATGACTCAATGAAACAAAATCAAAGCAAACATGACCAAATACTTGGTACCTTGGCTCCTCACCCATCTACAAGTGAATGCAACCTATATGCTCTAGACTCTCATAGAAATGCAAATGATGCAAACTAAATGAAATTTTTTTTTTATATATATGCAAATAGGTATGCAATGCATGACTCAATGAAACAA
>NC_027750.1:489130-526269 GCF_000695525.1 Brassica oleracea var. oleracea
CTCCAGGCAGTGCTCGTCCAAAGATCACTATAATCACCTCCTTTGAGCTCCAAATGCACCCAAGTGTCTCCAGGAACTCCATGTGGTACTCCAATTCCTGATAGAGACATATGCATGCAAAATGCAACCTAGATATGGCTTAATCCTAATCTATATGATGAAAATGCACATGAATAAATGGATAAAACAATGTGAATATGCAAGATATCATCCACCAAGCGACGAAGAGTAGCTTCCCAATCAGGATCGGCATTGGCTTCTAGTAGATTTCCTACCGCGTCTATCCATACACTGAATGTGTAAGGACATGCGAAGAAGAGATATCTCTAGTCTCATTTGATTTATACTAATATTGAGTCTAAATCAGTTTCTTTGAGAGGTTTCTCAGTTGTAGTTTCATTTATTGGATAGTTCATTTCGAATTACAGTAAATTCAAAGTAACAAAAGGGGATAAGTTAATCAATGTTGAATAAAACTAATGCTAAGCTCAATATAAACCACCCCAAGAAAAGAAAAGAAAAACAAAGCGAAGTAAGAAGCTATAAGAGATAGACTGACATGCATCATGCATGCATGCTCCCTCAACCAAAAGACAAAACACACAGTGCAGCATCAATGGCCCAGTTGTCACCACAACTCTTTTTTAATATATATAGCTAGGAACTTGTTTTATTTTATGGTTTATAATTGATTTCTTATCTTGTTTAAATCAGAACGAGCCTGAGTTTGCTTAATTTTGTAATGAGATAGGAATTAAGCTAAGGATGAGCAAATGATAAATACAATGTACTGTAATGATGCCTTCAAGCACTCTTCAATACCTTCCAAGGCCACATGTTTAATATTTAATCGGTCCAGATGTATGAAAGTTATTTGATATGCTAAAGAGAAAATGTACCTGGACCATTTTCTATTTATATTAGACTAATCTACATGTTTTCTTACTCTTCGATTTTACTTTAGATCTACATATAGATCATCAATTTTTTTTACCAGATAATGCGTCATGTCACACTATCTAGTCGACACCAAGTGATACGAGCTAGGCCAAAGAATTAAAAAATATTGTGTATCAGGAGGATGTAATATAAAAGTCATGAATTCAAACCTGTCTTAATTGATTAATTATGTACATGTTTTGGTTCATATCCGAAAAAATGATAGAACATAAAAGAAAAACTCATTGTCATTAAGAAAAATATAAAGAAGTTTTTTTTTTTTTTTTTTTTTTTTTTGATAATCCAGGGTTCCCCGCTTCGCGGGTCATTCCCTGGGCCCGGTCAGGCAGCGGGCCAGCTTCACCCGGGATGTTTTTCCCTGAGCCCGAAGGCCCAGTACCCACTTTAGTGACAGGGATGAGCAGTTCGCCTCCGGCTGGCGTCAAACTCGGAAGCATGACAATTGGCCCCCAAGGCTCTAACCAGTAGAGCTGACTCATCCCGTCTACAAGTTTAAGTGAATGTTGTGTACCAACTTGTTAAATTCCTTCATTTCGAAGCACAACAAAAAATATACATGATAACAACAAGTGTACCTACCATCACTATAATATATTGATTAACACACGTCAGTCCTTATGAAAGGTCAATGGAGGTCATGGAAGAAGAAGAAGAAGGGCCAATGCAAATTGGAAGTTAGGAAGAAGACCAAAAAAAATCCATCCTTTTTGGGAAAATCATTACAACCCCATAATCCATGAAATGAATCTCTATCTACATCTCAGTAGCAAAATATTTAAAGTAAAAAAGAAGAGAAAATGGCAAAAGATGTAGGTGTTTAGACAGCTAAGAGTGTTCCTCAGTCACCCCACAAAAAGTCATCTCTCCCCTCTCTTCAGTCTTTCTCAGCTCTCCAAAAATCTTCTTAAATGGTTCCAAGTTCACTGCTCCTAAAGGCCACGTCCTCTTCTCCCTCACACATGCATGATGCATCCTATGACCTTTCCTTTTCTATCCATTTTCTTTCTGCAAAAGCAAAACCAGAAAACATATTTACAAAACTTGGGAAAATAAAGAGACACTGTGACACACCACCACCACCACTGTGAAAACAGACTTATCCATGATATTAATCTTCATAACTCATAATCACATACTTTCTTCATATAAACCCCGATCATAATCTATATATTTCATTTAGTCGCCCACTGTAATATAATATGAAGGGCCGGTACTGACATGGCAGAGACCAGAAGCAAAATATAAAAAAAATTGGCCATTTTTATAGATTTTCGATAAATTTTTAATAAAATAATACGTATAACGGTAAATTTTTCAAAAAAAAAAAGACTGATTTATATATGTTTTTTTGGTGGGATGGAAGCAGGTGCTTGTTGTGCTTGCCTCCCTTCAGGGTCGGCACTGTGAAGGGTTTAGCACCACTGGTTATTGAGACTCGAAATCAACTAGAGTTATAATGAAATAACTATTTAGGCTGTCAACATTCTTGCTTCCTAAGTTTAAAAGATTTTAACCTAGAAGAAAGGAAAGATAACTTCAGAGGCAAAAGCATCTCATGGATAAAATATACATATCAGAAAGTAGAATAAGACAGCTTTCACTTCACCTTACTAATACATAGAATCAACATCGAACAGTAAAGAAGAGAATCTCTGCATAATATCCACTTTATACTATTGCCCTCTTGTCTTACCTCCCAGAGTCATTTACTTTTGTTTTCAGTTATTTTGACCGATACCCTTTTTGGCCTCTTCACACATATGGTTTCCAACACATTCAAAATTTACTCTAAGGGATTCCACGGCTATATTATATATATGGTCACTTCCTCAAAGTTTAAACTCACAATTCACAACCAACACTTCTACAACTTGTTATCACTTCTAATCTCTAAGTCTTAATTATCTGTATATATTACGATGGTTAAACCCTTTTGGAGAAGTAAGAGCAGTCCCACAAAGAATAATGGCTTGACATGGTACAAAGATCATGGCCTTCACGCCTTTGGAGAGTTTTCAATGGCAATGATCCAAGCCAACAGTGTGATGGAGGATCAGTGCCAGATCGAATCAGGGCCATTGACATTCAACAACTCGGCAGTTCATGGCACGTTGGTTGGAGTTTACGACGGTCATGGAGGTCCAGAGGCTTCCAGATTCATTGCAGACAACCTCTTCCCCAATTTAAAGAGTAAGGCTTCCAACTTCATCACTCTTGAAACTTTCATGCACACTAACACTTCACACAACGACAGAGTTTGCCACAGAGGGTGGAGAGGTTTCAGAGGAGGTGATGAGGAACGCATTTGCCGAGACGGATGAAGATTTTCTCATGGCGGTGAAGAAGCAATGGCGCAAGAACCCACCGATGGCATCAGTGGGTTCATGCTGCTTGGCGGGAGTGATATGCAACGGACTGGTGTACATAGCCAACGCAGGAGACTCGAGGGCGGTGTTGGGAAGATCTGAGAGAGGTGGTGTGAGAGCTGTTCAGTTATCAGTAGAGCACAACGCCAACGTGGAGTCTGCGAGGCAAGAGCTGTGGTCGATGCATCCTAATGACCCCAACATTCTTGTGATGAAGCACCGGATGTGGCGTGTGAAAGGGATCATCCAGGTAGGGCTATTACTTCATTATGAAAACATGTGTACATCGAGATATAAAAAAACTCACAAATAAAATGTGTTGTTTACATTTAACTAGGTCACAAAATCCATAGGCGATGCATACCTGAAAAGAGCAGAGTTCAACAGAGAGCCGTTGCTGCCCAAATACAGAGTAGCAGAAGATTTCACCAAGCCAATCCTTAGCGCTGATCCATCAGTCACGGTTACTCAGCTTAAACCAGAAGACGAGTTTATAATTTTTGCTTCAGATGGGCTTTGGGAGCATCTTAGCAACCAGGAAGCTGTTGATATTGTACATAGTTCCCCTCGCCAAGTATGCTCCATGCCTAAGTCACCTCTCTCTTGTACAATTTTTCACGCAAGAATATATTTGTTAATACCTTTGAAAATCTCCAGGGAGTAGCAAGGAGGCTACTCAAAGCTGCATTGAAGGAGGCAGCAAAGAAAAGAGAGATGAGATACTCAGACCTGAAAGAGATCAATCCTGGTGTTAGAAGACATTTCCATGACGATATAACCGTTATTGTGGTCTATCTCGATCCCCAAATGGCCCACAGCCAATGGTTGGGCTTCTCCACTGTCAATAATGCATCCATCATCATGAACTCTTCCTGTGTGTAATGACTTGAGGCAAAAGGAATGTCGGAAGCAGGAGCACGAATCACAAGTAGTATAGCTAGAATAATATATGAAGTTGCGAGATCTTTTGATATGTTCTTTTTTTTAAAGAAAACATAAGTTTAAATGTACCCCTGTATGCAGTAACGCAAATCATACACGAGGGTACTTGCAATGCAACATCATCAATGTCAATGCTGGTTAATTTAAAATTTCAAGTAACAGAAGTAAAACTAAACATTACATTCCCTTGGTAAAAGTTTTCTGGCGCTTGATTCAAAAGTATCAACAAAAGTTTAATCATCTATTGCAGACACATTATACGTCTATCATCAGAAAGTGAGAAAAGGTCAAGTCCCACGAACAGAGAGAGATTCAGCGCCTGAGGCTCTCTTCCCTTCAACTGCCATAGAGACCAGAGATATGGAAACCAACAGAGTACCTCTATAGTTCTAATGATGTCCTTACATGACAAAGGAATTCTGAAGCAGCGGCATGCATAAAATCAAACAAGGACACATGGTAATGGGGTCCATTTTTGCATGCAATATTCCCATTCAAGGACACAGCAGCACTTTCGTAACAAGATATAAGATGATCCAAACACTTACTTTGTTTGATAGATAATCTAGAAAAAAATAGGCTGCTTTCATGAAAAACGCATAGTCACAACAACACAAAAGCAATCAACAAACTAGCTTAGGAACGCAATGTCAGAAACAGCGTAAAAAAAACTATATTGCTGCTGCATTTGCTTGATACGAACAAGCAGTGTTAAAAAGGACCATCCACATTCACAAATAGTTCAATGAAATAAAAGTCTATGCTTAGCAGCACCTGCAACATAGAATACGTCAACACCAGCCACTTCAGAATTCCTAGGTCCTAACACGATGAAAACTATAGTTTACTCATTGGTTTCACTTTCACATGATCTCATCTCGTGACAACTTAGCTTCCGTCTATCTGAGAAGATTATTGCATGACCACGAAACCTTTGCTCCACGACCAAACATCGACCTTAACAAAGATACTACACAAGGGGGCTTCTAATTGCAGAAAATAATAGGAGAATCAAGTAGCCAGAGAGGGAATCATAAAACTAGCTAGTACACTACCTGCCAAAACCAAAGATTGCGGAGTTAGATAAGAGAAATATAAACCATGCACCACCAAACAAAAATTGGTTATATGACTCTTATTTTCTTGCCCGCCATGTGGACATTCTCACCTCTCTCTCTAAAGCTCCCTCTGTTCACTATCTCTCTAACCGGTCGCTATCTTTGAGGAAAAAAACCGATGACCTCGTCTCTTTCAAGCAATCCGGTGGTTGCTGAAGAAAGACCGGCGGAAACATCCACAGATCTTACAGAGACGACGACGGAAGCTCCGGAGAAGAAGGTGAGGAAAGGTTACACGATATCCAAGTCCATATAGCTAAAAAGTTGCTATCTTTCTTCTTAGTATGTGACTTAATTATACACTTTGTTGCTGATACTACTTACACTGTTGTCTTGCGTCCTTCCTTAGGTTTGATCGTGACTGGAAAAAAATGAAGATTTTGTTGGTTCAAAGACAGTAATTCAGGTTTGAGATTAGCTGCTTTGAGTTTTGGTTTTGATGTAATATACACTGGCACGTTTCACCACTTAATCCTAACGTGCCTACTCTGATTTGCTACAGATCAGGAGCCATGCCCCTTTCAGAAAAACGGGACCTTTGCGCACGTGCCACCTCCTACACCTAAGCGCAAAGCTGCTCATCCTTATCCTCAGAAGGCATCAAAGAATGGTTTGTTCTACTACAAAAGAAGTTAGACTGTGTTTTATCTGAACTCGGTTCAAATTTGCAGCTCAAATGTCGCTTCAGGTGTCCATGCCCTTTTCTACTAAAATAAGTAACGTGCCCGACTATACCTCATGGGATGATGATACCTCTGCACTGCTTAGCATAGTAATAATGATTCATAAATCATAATATAATATAAAATTTATAGACTATATAAAATAAAATATTTATCAAAGAATCAAATCCCGCGCTTTAAAACGCAAATCAAAATCTAGTTAAGACTAAGACTACTAAACAAAACAATAATGAAATTTTTTTTAGCAATTGCGTCATTTGAACTCAATGGAGACATTATTGTTTGGAGAAAGTGTCCCAACCATCAGAAGCCGCTCCATTTGTTCATCACTAAAGTAAGAATCTCCCAGCCATACAACGATCTTCTCTAGTCTCTTTGCGTTTCTCAGCACCAATCTCAGGAACGAACCTAAGAGTTTCATCTTTGCATCATTACAATCCGACATGGAATACATCCGGCTTGTGGTAGGAAACACCTCATGCTTTGATCTCCAACATGTGTCTGAATCCAAGCCTTGTGATATTCTTAAATACTCGTCCAAATCAGCATCCTGTAGAGCAGAGAACATGTTACTCCAAAGCATACTAGCACGTACAGGTGTTTTTTTACCAAAAATACAATTCCTATATACTGATTAGCATGACAAGGAGTTAAAGACATGGTTCGTCTCTTTATGGAATATTCCAAGAAAATAAACGAGGTTTTTGGTGAAGATACCTTGATATAGCTCACGTATGTTGCGTGTACTTCAAGCTTCTTCAATCCAGGTGAATTTTGTAGTAACCTTGCTATGCTAGGAATAAAAGATCGAGCAAAATTTGTCTGAACAATTAAAGATTGGACCTTGAGCTTCGGTTAACGAACACCACATAGCATGGCGAGAGATAGAATCTAGCACAATGATGAAAAGGTCAAAATAATTAATGGAACATAAATAAATAAATAAAAACGAAACAAGTTAATATAGGGTGCAAACATATAATACCTGAAGAAGGTAACCCCCACAAAACGTAAGCCTTTCTACGTTTTGCAATTTTGCTAGCATCTTAAGCACAATGGTCTGAAGAACATCAGCATATTATTGAAAACCAGCCTTGAAAGGACGGTACCTGTTCAAGCCAATGCAAAGGATAGCATCGGCCAGAGAGGAGACATCCACTAAAGTACATGGTGCCACATCAGAGTTTTTCAAATTCAAATAATGGATGTGCGGTGCTACAATCTCCATCTGACCTGAACGCTTGGACCAGCCATATATTTCTAGTGCTCTCAGGCTCGGTGATTTACTCAGATCAAGACGCTTAAGTAAACCACCACAGTAAAACAATTGCAAGGTTTCGAGATTTGGAGAGCCAGAGAGAATATTAGCAATATATTCATCATAGAGACTACAACTACTCAATGTCAACCTCCTTAGGAAGTTCCAAGACACAGTGCATCCAGGAAGCATATCAAAATCCACCAAATTGAGTTGCCTTAAGGAGGAACTAAGATAGAAGCAATCCGGGAAACCATAAGTCTCGTAATCAAAAAAAAGGCCGGTCAGAGACAGCTCCCCCACATAGCGAGACATAGCGAACTCGACCCAGCTATTAAACTGGGACTCAGTGACTTTATGGGTCACACAAAGTTCAAAACTCATGATTTTCAGTCTCCTGTAGGAAAGCAAGGTTTGGTCTATCCCCTTAGCGGTCGTTCTAAGGTGAAGACAAGGTAATTCGCACCATGCATGCCTCCACCGTCTGGACAAGACGGACGTTCTGATGGCGAGATCGATGGGAATAAAGGAGAGAATATGGTTGAGGATCTCATCTGGCATAGAGTTTATGAAATCTGCTCCTTCGATAACTTGTTGGATTTTGCGGTGGGGTTTTAATATACGACGTTGTCGACGGCTACGTTTCCCTCGCCTTTTCGCCATGGTAACTATGATTAGGTTTTATTTTGTTTACACTGCACGAAATTTATAAAAGTATTTTGTATAGATGATATTTTGTTTACGGACAACTTGATAATTATTACACGGTCAACTATATAAGACAAAGATTTCTAATACTGTAGTTCCCTTATTCAGAGTTGTTTATTGAATTATCCTTATTATAGATGGAATTATCTTTCTAAATAAAATAAAACAAAACAATGAATTATCTTTATTGTAGATGGAATTATCTTTCTAAATAAAACAAAATAATGAACCGACGTTGAGTGTATATATAGAGACTTTTTTGAGAACATATATATAGAGACTGAGAGACATTAGGGTGGATCAATTTCCAGTGAAACCATGTCATATCATGCCTTTGCTCCAAAAAAAAAAACACTATGTCATATCTTCGTACGAAGAAACCAACTGTTTAAGTCTTTATCGATGAGATGAAACCAGGAAACAACGTATACAACTTAATTACTATTACTGTTAGTTACAGATGATTTACGTGTACAAACACGGTCTATATTATTTGATGGCGTACTTTTGACTTTATTTCCCTCAGTCTCATGAAACAGAAAGTTGCGCTATTTGTGCTTTTTAATTAAGTTTCTGCAGCTTCCAAATTTTACATTAGTTTAATTTTTAGGATGTATGTAATACATTCAATTCATATTATTAGCTATTGACGAGGCTCGAGAGCACAAAGAAAACGTGTTCTGTTACGCGACGGTGGAGAAATATTCACTATAGAGACTGTTGTTTTAGAACATGGTAATTAAATACAGTAGATCCACTTAAAAATTGTACCTGCTGTTGTATATCAGCTGCACTAAAGAGAACAGACAGACTGCGCGTCTACGATTATCACTGCAACATTAAGCCTTACAATTTACTCATGGGTTTGGAAAACATATTTGTTATGTAGCTAAATTTTGATATTACAAAAAACCACAATAGACACCTAGATATTTTATTTATTAAAACATTTATTACGTCGGGTTTGTGCTTTGGTCTATATTGCCGAGTCAGCTTTGGGTTTCTTTGCTCGACGTCTTCCTCCTATGGTGTACCGGAGCCGTTGCCTATCGCCTCCGTTGAAGCCTCTTGGAGCCACCTCTGGGTGAGAGTTCGTGCGTTTTGCCTCTTAGCTTTACTCTTGTCTCTTCTCTGAAGCAACAAGAAGCGCTTGGATTTGAGTTTCATTGTCTTTGCTTGTTCTATTGTGATGTTAACGTTAAGAAAACCATTATTGGTAAGCTTGATGTTAACTTTTGTGTTTTATAGATGTTTTTTATCTTTTTTTTGCGGCATCTACGAACAAACCAGCTAATGATACTTTGGTAATGGCCGGGATAGCTCAGTTGGTAGAGCAGAGGACTGAAAATCCTCGTGTCACCAGTTCAAATCTGGTTCTTGGCATAGAATTGATTAATTTTGATAAGTTTATAGCAGAATCTGGTTCGATCTGATTGTAACCAAATTTTTGTTCTTTTGGAATAATATTTACAATTTAGCAAAAAAAAACATGTAAAAGATTTAATTCAAATCTGGATAAAAATATCTTTCACGTTAAAAAGTGTAATTTTCAAAAAAAAAAATAAAAAAATAAATGTGTGTATTATTATTAAACTTCTAAACTATAAAAGAGTAGTTTTTAAGTTATCCCAAAATCTTTCTAGTTATGTCTAGATTTATTTATTTTCTTCTGAAAAAGGTAAAATAAGGCACGTGAATAAAAGAACAAAATAAAAAGAGCACGTGACAGTTTTAAGGATCTTTGTGGGAAAATAATGGGCCATAAAAGCCCATTTTTATGGCTTTCTTACCAAGCAATCATTATAAACGTTCCTTCCTTCATCATCTTCAACGTTTCCTACGCTCTGTTTCTTGTTCTTGGAAAAAACAGAGCATGGAGACTAAGTACGAAAATGCTCTTCGTTTTGAATCACAAGGCAAATACATAGAGGCTTTAGAGATTATGAGCGAGGCTGAGCGTTGTGGTAACCACAGTGAACGTCTTAACATACTTCAAGCTGAAATCTTCATGTCTCTAGCAGAAGAATCCGAGAATCTGTACAAGAAACTCGTATTTTTAATGGCAGCAGTTGAAGCCTACTCAAGAAACGACGCGTGTGAATGTGTCTACCCACTGTTGGAAATATCAGAGCTTCTTGGTTCAGCATCATTCTACGGGAGAGTATTGAAGACGGCGGAGCTCTTCTTGAAGCGTATTGCTACAGCTTTGGGATCTCAAGAACCGGACGTGGCTGAAGACGGCGTATATGCTCACTCACCTCTTCGAAGAACGGATAAAACTGCAATCTTTGGTTGACGTTGTGAATGCGAGGATTGTAGTTCCCGTTCCTTTAGCTGACTTTAAACCAGAAGCCATAGAGATGAAGAAGGAGAATGGTGCTATGGTTGAGCGATTGAGACCTCACTGGGAGTCTTCGAGTGAAAACACCAAACGTGAGTTCATGAAAGTTACTTCGAAGGTTTGTGCTGAATAAATTTGAAAATGAGAGAAAAGATGCGTTGGAGAAAGTTCTGGGTCTGTCAGAAGATGGGAAATTCAGATTCCCAAGAGCAATCAGGGAATTCAATCTGGATATTTGGATGGCTTCATTGAGGTCATATCAGTTTGTGTGTAGGACTTTACAAACAATGCATGCTAAGAAGGAGATCCTAGTGATGAAATCTAGTGGTTCAGTCAACAGCAAGGTTAGTTGATGGCTCTTTTTTTGAATCAACCTTTTTGTAAAAATGTTTTATAATCAACCTTTGACTTGTCTTTGTCTTTGCAGGTTATTCACTTGGACGCAAAGATTTTACTGATTGACAAGTCTAGAGTGAAGTTGCTGAAACACCTCACAGGGATGTGTCTTTTTGACTTCAGGTGCTACCTTAATCCACCTCTCAAAGTAGTGAAGATAAATGATCAGAACAGCAACCGAGTTAAATACAATATGAAAGTAGTGAAGCAGAATATGAAATGATCAAGAACAGTCTGTACCCTCCAAAACAAACAACGAATTGAGTCCACAAAAGTTGACTTGGTATAACGAGAACACAAGCATAGTTGACTGGATCAAAAAACAAAAATTAGAGAAGTTCATCTGTTGCTATCAACAAGACCCTTTCACAGAGGAAAGCCAATCATACTTAAATTACCAACACGAGCTTAATAAAAGCAAACACATGAGAACAATCTCGGATTTTCAAAATAGCTTAAAAATTCACAAATTTTAACAAGACCGTTCAATAATCTTTTGATGGGATTCAGGTATTCAATTTTTTATACAGTAAATAAAATTTAATTAATCTAATAAATTCTATTTTGAAAGACTGTTCATACGGCTTCCGAATCAAACCGGATTTGTATTGTTTACAATACACCTGTCTATCTAATCCGATTTGGTAAAAAAACAAATTTAAAACTAAATCAATAAAAAAGGGGAAAATGGATGGCCTCAAATTCAAAGCGAAGCGTCTCCACATATTATTACCACCAACTTCTTGCCCCGCCATGTGGACATTCTCATCTCTCTCTCTAAAGCTCCCTCTGTTCATTCTCTCTCTAAACGGTCTCTATCTTTGAGAAAAAAAAAACCGATGACCTCGTCTCTTTCAAGCAATCCGGTGGTTGCTGAAGAAAGACCGGCGGAAACATCCACAGATCTTACAGATACGACGACGGAAGCTCCGGAGAAGAAGGTGAGGAAAGCTTACACGATATCCAAGTCCAGACAGAGTTGGACTGAAGGAGAGCACGATAAGTTTCTCGAAGCTCTTCAACTGTAATATAGCTGAAAAGTTGCTATCTTTCTTCTTAGTATGTGACTTAATTATACACTTTGTTGCTGATACTACTTACACTGTTGTCTTGCGTCTTTAGGTTTGATCGTGACTGGAAAAAGATTGAAGATTTTGTCGGCTCAAAGACAGTTATTCAGGTTTTGAGATCAACTGCTTTGTGTTTTGGTTTATATAATTATATACATTGGCACTCAACTTGATTGGCTACAGATCAGGAGCCATGCCCAAAAGTACTTTTTGAAGGTCCAGAAAAACGGAACCTTTGCGCACGTGCCACCCCCTAGGCCTAAGCGCAAAGCTGCTCATCCATATCCTCAAAAGGCATCTAAGAATGGTTAGTTTTATTACAAGAAGAGTTTACTTTGGGTGGACAGATGAAGTTTGTTCAATCTGAACTTGCAGCTCAAATGTCGCTTCACGTTTCCATGTCATTTCCTCCAGAAATAAGTAACGTGTCCGGATATGGTTCATGGGATGATGATACCTCTGCATTGCTTAGCATAGCCGTTAGCGAGGTTATACTACCAAATGATGAGATTGACACTCTTTGTGGAGGAGAAGGCATGCATTCTCATCTCTACTCAATTTTTTTTTTTAATTTTGTTTGGCAGTTGAGTTACTCCATGTGAAGAAGGTTCATATGCTAAACGCAGCTTGAAAATGTTATTGGTTTCAGTTGTTATTGAATCGAATGGCTCAGCAAGTGCGGTTAGTCCTTCAGCATCTGGTATAGGAAGCTCAAGCAGAACTCTATCAGGTTCAGAGGGTTTAAGACCGGTGAATCAAGCTCCCTCACTGAAGGGTAATTATCTCCCGGACTGTTTCTGAGTTTTCGTTTTATGGTGGAGGTCACTGTTCTAATGGTTGTTTTCTGGCAGGTCTTCCTGATTTTGCTGAAGTTTATAACTTCATTGGGAGTGTCTTCGATCCTGACAGCAAAGGCCGCATGAAAAAGCTCAAGGAAATGGATCCTATAAATTTCGAAACTGTGAGTTACAACATGCTTGTTTGCCTTTAGGCTGTACGATGTGTGGGACTTTGATACATCCATCATTTAGACGACTTTTATCTTTATAGTACGCCTGTCACATAGCTGAATCTAATAGTAAAGGCTGCATTCTGTAGATTTTGTTTCATAAACAAAGTTTGCTTGGTAGTATGGTACCATGATTCTGTGGAGATGTTGGCCAAATAAACAACCTTGGTTCAGTGTTTTCTTTTTTAAGTTTCCTGGTGCATATACGTAGCTGCCAGTTGATTGTTCTTGATATAGTACCCTTGACTAATCGCTGTATGCATGGCAGGTACTGCTATTGATGAGAAACCTCACAGTGAATATGTCAAATCCTGACTTCGAACCTTCTGTAAGTGTTAAAACTTATCATAACTTCCATGCTTGTTACATAAGTCTCTTTCGCTCTTGATGTGTGTTACTTCTTTAAACATTCCAATGATTAAAATGAGGACTGTTGTGCTTTCTGAGACGTATATTACACACTTTGAAACAGATGTAATCTAACCTTGATATAGTCTGATGCTGCAGAGGAAGGTTCAGAACACTTAAGCTCTTAGCTCTTGTTTGGGAACTCTGGCCAAGAACCAAACAAGTGATATATCTTTTTGAAGGACTTCTTGCTCACAGCAACTGTGTATATCAGCTATAAAGTAAGTGTGGTTTGTATATCAGAGTAAGGTTCAGAACACTTAAGCTCTTAGCTCTAGTGTGAGATCGCTGGCCAAGAACTAAACAAGTGATATATATATATATATAAAGTAAGTGTGGTTTTCATACCTCATCCTTCCCACATCAATGTAAACTAGACCTTACCGCATATATAAGCTTTAATCTCTCGGCTCAGCTGCTATAGGGAGTTACCATTGGCTATATGATCTCTCTCTCTGCATTTGGTGTATTGTCACATGGTAGATAAATTTATAGTGTGTAGTAGAAAAATGGTCACCTTGTATTTTCTTATTTGATATTATTTGTGAAACATTACAACTTTTTTTTTTAGCCACATGTCATTACAACGATGATTCTTAGAATTATTAGAGAAATATGTTTGTCCATCTAATTATATAATAAGGTTTTTATTAAACTAGCAATAAATTCATTATAATGTCATTTATTATCACAATAAATAAAGATTACGGAATTGCCTAATGTGGCTAAAGTATATATGACAATTAATGATTTTGAATAATAAATATCTCATAAAAAATAATGTATCTTCTATCAAATTTGTTTAATTTTAAACTATTAAAATAATTTACAAAAATCACAATAACCATATTATAAAAATTCAGATTTTTCTGTATATGTTATATTTTGAATTTAAAAAAAAACGACTATAAATTACTAAAACTATTAAAAGTCTCACATTCAAATTTTGCGATCCATGATTTAAAATTTTTGTTATGACAAAATACAATAAGTAGAAGTCTAATTTAATTAATCATTAAGATTTAAAATATATATGTATATATATCATTCTAAATTAAACTATAAACCATATTCAATAAATAAATATTTTAGTTTCAAAATTTACTTTGAATAATTTTTTTTGATAAAAGTTTTGAACTAACATTGATAAATTTTTTAAATTATAAATTACTAAAATTATTAATCCCACAATGAAAATTTTGTTATCAGTAATTTAAAGTTTTTGCTATTAAAGATACACATGATCAAAAAAACATATGAGTAGCATCATTTAATAGACATTAATATTAAAAATATACTATGTATGTTAATGTCATTTAAATTTGATTACATATCCTATCAAATTTTTTAAAAAATTATTTGGATTAATAAAACTGATTTATACGTTCGCACCAATTTAATTATATATGTAATAGTTACTGAGTTTTAATTATTCAATATATATTTATTATTTCATAATATGTAAGAATATATAATACATAAAATAATTTATATATATAATGTTTATACCGCGTAAGGTGCGGATCTTAGTATATATTTATTTGTTCATGAGTTTTGTAATTCGTAGTTTTCTTTCCCCACTTTCGACGATTGGTTATTTCTGGTCATATATTGATACCAATTACCAAAGACAACGTATCAGCTAGCAAATACCACTAAACCCATAAACAGACACATACTCAACCCTTTCTCCTTAACGATAACCGGGAAATTGAACTCAACCCTTTCTCCTTAACGATAACCGGGATATTAAATCGTATTGGTCTGGCTCAAGAGGATCTTTAGAACCTTCTGGCTCGCTCTAAAGGTTTGAGAAGTAGGTTATTATTATCTTTTTCCAGTGATCCAAGAGATCCTCGATCTCCAAGAGGCGAAGCAGAAGGTCGCGCGTGAGGTCAAATCCAAAGATTCGTCTCTTCTCGCCTTCGCCAACAAACTCAAGGAAGCAGAACGCGTACTCGACACGCTCGTCGACGATTACCGCAAGCCCAAACGAAGCAAAACTGAAGACTCTTCGTCCTCTGTTACCACCACAGTCTCTTCTCAGCTCACGCTTAAGGACATCTTAGCTTACGCTCACAAGATTAGCTACACAACATTTGCTCCTCCGGAGTTCGGTGCAGGGCAAGCACCTCTCCGTGGCGCATTGCCACCAGCTCCACAAGACGAGCAGATGAGAGCTTCTCAGCTCTCTACTACACCTTCGCTGATCTCGACATCGGTCTACCGAAAACGGTAGAAAACGTTGAGAAGAAGGTTGAAGCAATCATCGAGCCGCCGCCACCACCACCAGAGAGTATGAATCTTTCTGCAATTCAAAACCTGCTTCCACCGAATATAGCGCCGGCAGGGCCGGTCCTGGGCAAAACGTAACGAAACATTGGCCTTAACCCAAAAATTTTGGAAAAAATTACACAGATAAAAAAATTACACAGATAAAAGCCCCCAAATTTTTTATTTTTAGGCTTCCTAACTTACCAAAAATTTTTTTTAGCTGGAATCTTTTAAAAACCGTCTGCAGCAGCTCCCTAGATCTGAGGACCGGCCCTGTATAGCGGTTCCATCTGGATGGAAACCAGGAATGCCGGTGGAATTGCCTAAAGATTGGCCAATGCCACCTCCTGGATGGAAGCCAGGGGACCCTGTTGTGATACCGCCTGCACCTAGAGCCAAGGAGCAGCAACAGATGCGGCTTCCTCCAGGGCTTCACAGGCCGCCTGACGTCATACAGGTCCGAGCTGTTCAGCTCGACATTTTGGAGAGTGATAATAGCAGTGATTACAGCAGCGATGATGCCAGCTCAGATGACGAGGAGTAAGTCAACATTATAATTGATGGTTCTCGATTATAAATCGATTATAAAGTAATGATTGACCTTTTATGTTACTGCTAATTCTTGATCAAAGTTTTTGAGTGACTAATGTGAAATTTTCTACTTGGTTTCATTTTGTTTGTTAGTTTATTTATGTGGATAGATTTTAGTATATGCTTCATCATTTCCAGTATCAGAATTGTTCCTTTCGGCAGAAAGCGGTTGACAGTTGCCAAGTCTGGAGGCTTTTCGCACCAAAAACTGTTTACAGAATAATTATTGCTTGTCTTTTTCTAGATTCAGTCTTTGGCTGCAGTGTTTCTAGTAAGTTTCAGTTAATCCAGAAAGCATTTGCTGCCTTTGGCTACAATGTTGGCTACAGAGTTGGATTGTTATAGACTTGTTTCACCAATATCACATTCACAAGTGAACATTTCAAACTTATGCTTTATACTGAAATTCAGAATGCAACTTTTAGTTATCATTTTAATCTTCACCATCTCAACATTATAATTTTTCTACACAGTAAAATGCCACACATACACCATCGGAGTACATAAAACCCTTATTAGTTATTAGAACACCTACTCAAAAATCTTATGGTTGGTGTCTGAACAAAATGAAATTAAATGAAATTTTATTAAATATTTTTTTTATTTTTAAATCGTAAATTAAAGAAGAAGCCGCAAACAAACATGGTAAAAGCCGTTTAACTAGGCCTATGGGCTTTTAAGGCCCGCTTATACGTCCACACCATTTGCTATATAACTCCCCTGAAGCCCTAACCGCATTTTGCCTTCGTACCCTAAACGCACAGCCACACTCCGTTCCACCCAAAAAATGGCAGCCGCCGCCGCACGCCCTCTAGTCACCGTCCAAGGACTCGACGGAGACATGACAACCGACCAATCCACCACCGTCTGCCTACCCGACGTCATGACCGCGCCCGTTCGACCAGACATCGTCAACTTCGTCCACGCCCAAATCTCAAACAACAGCCGTCAGCCTTACGCCGTCTCCAAAAAGGCCGGTCACCAGACCTCCGCCGAGTCCTGGGGAACCGGACGCGCCGTTTCCCGTATCCCTCGTGTTCCCGGTGGTGGAACCCACCGCGCAGGTCAAGCGGCCTTCGGAAACATGTGTCGCGGTGGTCGGATGTTCGCTCCGACTAAGATCTGGAGACGCTGGCACCGTCGCGTCAACGTCAACATGAAGAGGCACGCGATCGTCTCGGCAATCGCCGCCACCGCGGTTCCCGCGCTCGTGATGGCACGTGGCCACAAGATCGAGAATGTCCCCGAGATGCCTCTTGTTGTTAGCGACTCAGCTGAGGCCGTTGAGAAGACTAACGCCGCAATCAAGGTTTTGAAGCAGATCGGTGCTTATGATGACGCCGAGAAGGCGAAGGATAGTATTGGGATTAGGTCTGGTGTTGGTAAGATGAGGAACCGTCGTTACATTTCTAGGAAAGGTCCTCTTGTTGTGTACGGAACCGAGGGAGCTAAGATTGTGAAAGCGTTTAGGAACATTACTGGCGTTGAGCTTTGTCACGTTGAGAGGCTTAACTTGTTGAAGCTAGCTCCTGGTGGTCATCTTGGGAGGTTTGTTATTTGGACTAAGTCTGCTTTTGAGAAGCTTGAGTCTATCTATGGATCGTTTGAGAAGCCGTCTGAGATGAAGAAGGGTTATGTCTTGCCTCGTGCGAAGATGGTGAATGCTGATTTGGCGAGGATTATTAACTCCGATGAGGTTCAGAGTGTGGTGAAGCCGATTAAGAAGGATGCGAAGAGAGCTGTGATGAAGAAGAATCCGTTGAAGAATCTTAATGTGATGCTTAAGTTGAATCCTTATGCTAAGACCGCGAAGAGGATGTCTTTGTTGGCTGAAGCGCAGAGGGTTAAGTCTAAGAAGGAGAAGCTCGAGAAGAAGAGGAAGAGCGTCTCTAAGGTAAACTCAACGCTCTCTCCTTTCTCTAAGCCTTTTTTTTTTATGTGGGTTACAGTTTGTTTAATCTTGTTGAATTCAGACACATTACATTTAGATTAGTTTTGTATAACTCATGTTCTGTCCTGAACATTTCATAGGTTTTTTTAATTCTTTTTTGCTTTAGAATCCCAAAGCTGGACTCATTTCTCAAACTCGTTTGTTTTCTTGTTTACTCTAGGAGCAATCACAAGCCATTAAAGCAGCAGGAAAGGCGTGGTACCAGACTATGATCTCCGACAGTGACTACACAGAGTTTGATAACTTCACCAAGTGGCTCGGAGCCAGTCAGTAACAAGAATATTTTATGATTTTGTCGTCTCATATAAGATTTTGGTTATATTTTATGTTTTCTGATCTTCATTTCTCTTGGATTTATCTGTGTTCTAATCTATTGAGGACTTATCTTGTTGGGTTAAGAGGATTTGGTTATGAACATGTTTCAACTCTTCAATTGTTAGTGATTTTGATCATCTTTTCTTTATCATAACAAACCGTAGTTGTAAATGTCTATTCTAAGGATGAGAGTTAAATCGTTAGTATGTTACCACCACTACTATAGGTCACTGAAATTGTTAATCACCTACTGATCTTACCTAGTTTCTATCTTTAAACACAGAGAATAAATGTAGACCGGATAGGTCCAGCATCGTCAGCCCTTTAGACATAACTAGGTCGTTCCAGCCCAGAAGATATGATAATTGTGATTCCTTGGCCCTCAAGTTTCTGTTAACCAAACCAACAAAGGTGAGATCTTTTTTGTCAACAAAGTTAGATTTTGTTCTAATTAATTGGAAATATAAATTCTCTCCGAAAAAGGTGTGGTCACAAATTTCCATATAGTTTAGTTTTTGTAGATATTTTGTCACTATACCTGTAAATTACAAGGAAACTAGTGAGAACATTTGGAACAATAGATTTAAACTAAACATATAATTCATTCATTATGTTAAAGTAGTTTTGGACGTTCCAGAATTATTTCCAAATTAATTATCATGAGAAACTAGTTTAAGTAAATCATTTTTTTCATTTTTCTCTTAAATACTATATTGAGTAATTTTATGAAGATATACTAATGATTTTAATACCTTCTTTCCGACAAATACATTCAGTTAGATTTAGGTGGCGGAAGAATTGTTGTGATTGTTTATAGTTTCATCTCTTAAAAGAAACCCTAAAGTAAAAGACTTAATGACGCATTAATCATGCTGCATGTAATATAAAAAAAAGAACTAATTAAGCTATGAAATAAGTAAAGATAGATTAATTTGTGGAAAAAATGGAAAAGAAGCTTTTGAGTAATTGCACGGCTTACAACTGTTAATAAAGACACGTGGCAAAAGTATAACATAAGGCGGTGCTAATTACTCTGTTCCCAAAATCGGAAAAGAAACGACTTACAAAACACTTCATCCGTCGGATTAGTCTATCAACCAATACGAAACGTCCGATCTAATCAGACCTTTCCCTTTACATTCGAAGTACCGTGTGCTCGCCCGCAGAGGATAAGTTCTTGTCTAACCCAGCGTCTTAGCAAATAAGCAAGGAAAGTGATATATATACACAGACACACACATAGATAGAGATATATCATCATACTATAGTTTATGTGATTTCTGGAGATTAAAAAGCCCTAAAGACTCTCCTCTCTCTGTTATCTCAGAGGATTATTTAAGCTTCTCTCGATTCCAATCAAAGCAAGCCATCGCTTTCTTTCTTCACAGAGATCGTCGCTGTGACTTGAAAAGCTATCTGATCACGAGAGGTCTCTCTTTTATAAACTGATTTTGATTTTCACTGCGATCATCATGATCTTCGGTGAAGCGTATCTGTTAGCTTGATTTGATTCGCTCTCTCTGTGATTTTTTACTGTTAATCTGCACTGATTTTGGGATAGTGATTGATTGAAACCTCGACTTGATATTTTGATTCCTAGGTTGAAGTATTAATTTCAAGATCGAAGAAGTGATGGAGAACAGAGGGCAGAAACGAATGGAGGATGTGGAGGAGCTACCTGCTGATAAGAGAGCTTGTAACTCACAAGACTCTAGGTCAAGCTCATCTGGTGGCTCGTCTGTTCAGAGCCAGTCTCAAGAAGCAGCCAATGGAGCGAGTTCAGGGCACGAAACCACTGACGCTGATATGGACACTTCTTCGTCTGACTCTCCTTCTAGTCATTCAGATGGAGAGCCAGAGAAGGAGGAGGAGGAGGAGGAGGACACGGACTATGGATCTTGCGATTCCGATGATGAAGAAGGTGAAAATCCGAGGCACAAGGCGCTTCAGGATGTTCAGTGGGGGAGATCATCTGAGGATCAGCAGAAACTGAGTTCTCTCGTGACGAGATTGAGTGAAGAAGTCGATCCTTCTTTGCAGTTGACTGGTCTTACTGAGCTGTGTGAAGTCTTGTCTTTCTGTACTGAAGACTCGCTCTCCACCGTTATGGCGGATACGCTCGCGCGTGTGCTTGTTAAGTTGGCTAATCACGAGAGCAATGCAGATATCATGCTGCTCGCTATCAGGGCCATTACTTACTTGTCTGATGTTTATCCGCGGTCTGTAGCATTCCTTGTGAAACATGAGACTCTCCCTGCTCTTTGCCAGAGACTTCAGGCAATTGAGTACCTGGACGTTGCTGAGCAGGTACTATTACCTTTTCCCACATGAGCCCCTTTTTTTCTTCTTACACACACCTCAAGAGACCTTGTTTTGGTCAGTGTTTTAATTCTAACTATTGACTTGGTGGACAGTGTTTGCAAGCACTTGAGAAAATATCCAAAGATGAGCCAGTGGCGTGCCTGAATGCTGGAGCAATTAAAGCAGTGCTTTCTTATATTGATTTCTTCTCAACTAGCTTACAGGTTAGGGAGAATGATCTTGCTATATCAAATTTCTCTGTTTTTGTGACTTGGTTTAGCTATAGTGGGTGACTTTACGAGAGTTATTGATTTGAATATCGCATTTGTATCAGAGAGTCGCAGTTTCTACTGTGGTGAATATATGTAGGAAGCTTTCATCTGAGTCTCCCTCGCCTTTTATGGATGCTGTTCCAATTTTATGCAATCTTCTTCTGTATGAAGATCGACAGGTGAGAATGATAATCAGTTCTCTCTTCTTCTTATCTTATCTGAAAAATGTTCTTCTATTGATAGTAATATGTTGTCCTTGCAGTTGGTGGAGAGTGTGGCTATTTGCTTAACAAAAATAACAGATCAAGTTAGCGAGTCACCTGAAATGTTGGATCAACTATGTAGCCATGGACTGATTCATCAATCCATACATCTTTTAAACTTGAATGGCCGCACCACCCTATCTCAACCTGTTTACAATGTACGCGAGATCTCTTCTTCTTTTGGATGATCGCCCTTGCTATTCATTGCATTAACATAACATCTTTGTACTTTGGGTTTGTGGCAGGGTGTGATTGGATTGCTAAGAAAACTATCTTCTGGTTCAACTTTAGCCTTCAGAACGTTATATGAGCTTAACATTGGCTACAGACTAAAAGAAATTATATCCACGTATGACATTTCCCATTCAGTGTCTTCTACAAATCCCATCACTGCATGTTCCAACCAAGTAAGAGTATTTTCATTTATACTCAAACATAGGGATTCTTTTTTTCTTTTCAAAATAGTCATCTCTCAAAGTATCTTTTTGTGGAAGGAATGCAATGATAGTGATTTTAATGTTGGGGATGAAAACCAATTTACTACTCAGGTGCATGAAGTCCTGAAGTTGGTGATTGGGCTTCTTCCATCTTCACCTGTAGAGGATAATCAGCTGGCATTGGAAAAGGAAAGTTTTCTTGTCAATCAGCCCGATCTCTTGCAACAATTTGGAGCAGACGTGCTTCCTGTTATGATTCAGGTTAGTTCCGACATACAGTTTTATGCTCTGTGCATACGAATTTTATGGTTATTTCTCTCCTAAGAGTATGATGTATCTTGTGAATTCCTTGTAGGTACTAAAATCTGGAGCGAACGTATATGTTTCTTATGGTTGTCTATCAGCAATCCACAAGCTGACTTGCTTGAGTAAGTCAGCCGATTTTGTCGATTTACTGAAGAATGCAAACATTTTAAGGTACTTCGTTTTGTTTTCTACTTTTCCTTTTTCTGTTGAAAATTCCTTAATCCTGTTGTTTTCTAGCTAATGATATTTCATGATGCTGCAGTGTTTTGGCGGGCATTTTGTCAAGGAAAGATCATCATGTGGTTGTTGTAGCACTACAGATTGCTGAAGTGCTTCTTGGGAAATACAGTGAAGATTTTTTGAATTCGTTTGTAAAGGAGGGTGTTTATTTCGCAATCGAAGCGCTTTTAAACTCGGGGCAACAGAGTCAAGGATCAACTGACGTTTCAGAAGAGCCTGTTCCGAAAGAGACTGTGAAATGCTTGTGCCAGTCTTTTGAAAGATCGATTTCCTCTTCTTCACAAACTTGTAAGATTGAAAAGGATTCTGTCTACATTCTCGCAACACGTATCAAGGAGAGTTTCTTTGGACCTGAGGTATTCGACTCTCAGAAAGGCTTGACAGATGTTCTCCAGAACCTCAAGCACTTGTCTGCAGCCCTTGACGATTTGATGACTGTACCTATTGATGCACCTGCCCTGCACGATGAGAAGTTCTTCTCAGTATGGAGTCAAATCATGGAAAGGCTGAATGGAAGGGAATCTGTGTCCACATTTGAATTTACAGAGAGTGGAGTTGTGAAGGCACTGGCAAATTACCTGTCTAATGGACTCCACCAAAGGAAATTTAGCAAAGGCGATCCAGAATGTGATAGTTTACCATTTGTTGGTAATAGATTTGAAGTGTTCACAAGATCACTTTGGTCTGATGGCGAGGCAACTTCATCCGTATTAATAAGGAAGCTCCAAAATTCCTTATCTTCATTAGAGAGCTACCCAATTGTCCTAAGCCAGTTTTTGAAGCAAAGGAACTCATTCGCGACTGTTCCCAATGGACGTAGCACAAGCTATCCAATCCTAAGAGTTCGTTTTGTCAAAGCAGAGGGGGAGACTTGCTTGCGTGATTACTCCCAAGACTTGGTCACCGTTGACCCACTTTGCTTCTTGGATGCTGTCGATCAATACATGTGGCCTAAAGTGCAGTTAGAACCTTTAGATTCCGTTGAAGAAAAAGATCAAGCTATGGAATGTCCATCTTCTCAGCTGCAGTCAACTTCTATATCTTGTCAAGGTGAAAGCTCAACCCATATGGAGATTGACAGTCCTAATGCATCTCAGTTGCAGGTAATTTCTAATCTTAGCCTTGCGGAAGTAGCATCTCCAACATTCCTTTTACCTTCAGATTTTGCTTTGTTTAGGATGGATTCAAAAGTCTAGAATGAGTTTAGAGGAATCAATTGTGTTTTAGAACAGAGTTCTCTGCTTAAAATTTTATTCTTAGCTGCACCACCATTCCACAAGTAGCAGTATTTTGAATTCAAGATGAGCATTAGGTAATGTTTCGATTGTTGGTTAAGAAGTTGACTTACTTATTATCTTTTCTTCTCTCCAAGCTTCTTTTGTTGGTTACTATACTATGTATATTTATCTTTTGCGTCTTTGGACTTTTTCGTGTGTGAAGGGATCTCAAGAGGAAGACCAAGAGCAGCTTCCAGATTCAGGGGAAGAGAATACTTCCTCATCTGAAGAGGAGGATGCGTTACCTAGACTTTTGTTTCGTCTAGAAGGGCTCGAACTGGACCGCTCTTTGACTGTATACCAGGCTATTCTCTTGCACAAACTAAAATCAGCAAGTGAAACTACCAACGATTCCAAGCTGAGTGGATCCCACACCATCACGTATGAAAGGGCCCCACAACTTGCAGAGTCTGATGAAAATCTGTTTCCTCTCGGATCTATGGACAATGACGAGTATCACCCTTTTTTATCCTTCTTGTTTGCTCAAAGACTTGGTTTGCGCCACAAAGCAACTAATCCTCCTGCGTACGACATATTGTTTCTGCTCAAGAGTCTGGAGGGCATGAACAGATTTCTCTTTCACCTGATTTGTCATGAACGGATAAATGCTTTTGGGGAAGGTAGGCTGGAGAATTTGGATGATCTGAGGGTGCAGGTTTGTCCTGTGCCGTATGCTGAATTTGTTAGTAGTAAGCTAACAGAGAAGCTGGAGCAGCAGCTGCGTGATTCCTTTGCTGTGTCAACCTGCGGTCTACCACCGTGGTTTAATGATCTAATGGGTTCATGCCCTTTTCTGTTTAGTTTTGAAGTCAAAACCAAATACTTCCGGCTATCAGCATTCGGTTCGCAGAAAGTCCATCATCATCCACAACACCTTAGCAGTGAAGGGCGCCCAGTAACTGGTAGTTTACCTCGCAAAAAGTTCTTAGCTTGCCGTGAAAACATTCTAGAGTCTGCTTCAAAAATGATGGAGTTGCACGGCAACCAGAAGGTGGTAATTGAGGTTGAGTACAGTGAAGAAGTGGGAACTGGTCTTGGGCCAACGCTTGAGTTCTATACACTTGTCAGTAGAGCGTTTCAAAATCCAGACCTTGGCATGTGGAGGTGTGATCGTAGTTCCTTTGCTGGAAAACCGAAGGAAGACTCAGGATTTTTGGTGGCTCCTTCGGGACTCTTTCCACGACCTTGGTCAGATGCATCAGCTGCTTTCCCAGATGTGTTGCAGAAATTTGTCCTCTTAGGGACAGTGGTAGCAAAGGCTCTACATGATGGACGAGTTTTAGACCTTCCTTTCTCTAAAGCCTTCTATAAACTGATTCTCGGACAGGTAAATTGGGTTCTTCACGCATCTCATCTTACATATCCATATCTCTTACCGACTTTTGTAAAAATCTTACGGAGCAAGTTTTTATTTCGTGTAGGAGTTGAGTTCATTTGACATCCACTTCGTTGACCCTGAACTTTGTAAAACACTGGTGGAATTGCAAGCTCTGGCACGGAGGAAAAAGGTTTTCTCAGAATCACAAAGTGATGCCCGAGCAGCTAAGTGTGATTTAAGTTTCCGTGGAACAAAGATTGAGGACCTTTGTCTTGAATTTGCCCTGCCTGGCTATTCGGACTATGATCTAGCTCCCCATTCTTCTACTGATATGGTACCCTAATAATTTCAGTTTTGTGAAGGTGTCTATTTCTTAAGTTTCCCGTTCAATGTGGATTGATACTCTCCTTCTCGTTCTAGGTAAATTTGGATAACCTGGAGGAATATATCAAGGCTATTGTCAATGCAACAGTATGTACCGGGATCCAAAAACAAGTGGAAGCATTTCGGTCTGGATTTAACCAAGTACGTTGCCTTCTCTTTATCTACTTTTTTCTCTATTGGTTGTTAAGGGTTGCTTGAATCATTCCTTTTGTTATACACGTTTTCAGGTTTTCCCTATTGAACATCTTGGGATATTCAATGAAGAAGAACTGGAAACTCTCTTGTGTGGAGAACGAGATCTCTTTAATGTAAGTAAACCGTAAACCTTTCAGGTTTTACGGTTTTTAGTAACGTTTTTCATCAACTGAGAAACGAAGTCCTTCCTTTTGCAGATGAATGAAGTATTGGATCACGTCAAGTTTGATCATGGATATACTTCTAGCAGCCCACCAGTTGAAAATGTTGGTTTTTTTTTCCTTTAAACAAAAACCATCTTTCTTTTTGTCTTCGCGGATTAAACTAAATGGTTCAATTGTTCTTGTATTCAAGTTGTTGGAGATTCTGCATGAGTTTGACAAGGATCAACAACGAGCCTTTCTGCAGTTTGTAACAGGATGTCCTCGTCTACCTCCTGGGGGCTTGGCGTCTCTCAATCCCAAACTAACAATTGTCCGCAAGGTCCACTCTTGATTCAAAGCTTCTTTATTTTGCTCCTACGTTATATGTCATACTCTCTCTCTCTCTCTCTCTCTCTCTCTCTCTCTCTCTCTCTCTCTCTCTCTCTCTCTCTCTGTTTTCTCATCAGCCTTGTGTTTCATTTGTTGTTGCAACAGCATGGTAGCGATTCTTCAGAAACTGACTTGCCGAGTGTGATGACATGCGCTAATTATCTAAAGCTTCCACCTTTCTCTTCCAAAGTGATATCTCTCTCTTCATCTTTTGTTAACCCACTCTCTTTCTTACTCATGTTGACAAAAGCCGGTCTCAGGAAAGATCTAACTGTGTTGTGGTTCTGCTTTGTGTTCTGTCTTGTCTGTGTTTTGCAGGAAAAGATGAAGGAGAAGCTAATTTATGCTATAACTGAAGGCCAAGGTTCCTTCCATCTCTCTTAAATTAGCATCTTGTGAAAAATTAGCAGAAGCGGTAGGAGGTGAGAGAAGGAGAAGAGTGGACTGTTAGAAGAAAACAAGAGGATGCTCTTCTTCTTCACATTGCTTTAAAGTTTTCTTTTTTCTAGGATTTTGTACATAAGAATTTTAATCGGTAGAAATAGAAATACATTTTAAAAAGAAAACTCTTGATGGAAAAGGGTTGTATATTATAAAAAAAGAATCACTTCAAAGGTTGTAATATTATTGGAGTATTAATTGACAAACTAATTTGCAGAATCACATGGTTACATAATAAAATTGACAACAATTATTTTATCTTAGAAACCATAGAATAAAAAAATGAAATAGTAATGCCACAGATATTAATGAATCACTTTTTTTGGCAATGCAATAACAAATTTGACAAGCGACTTAGTATCACCAAAAGTAGATGGGACGCCAAACACAAGCCCTTTTGAGATAGACCCAGTCCAGCATGAACTGCCTTCAAATTTGTCATCGAACGACAAGCTCAGATCAAGTACTCCAACATCTGTCTCCTCCTCTATATCGTCACCACAATCGCAGTCGCTAATCGCTTCATCACTCGTATGAATGTCTACCTTCGTACCATCACGTTCAGTAGTAGTACTATTTTTATCACCAACTTGTTCCTTGACGAACAAGAATACATTCGCCCTAGTTGTTTCTCGGTTTGCAACGGCTTTTTTCACGCATGCTAGTGACATTTTCGAGCATGTTTTAGCCAGGAAAACAAGGGGTTCACCGCGGTCGAGAACCGAGGCTGACCTAGACAGTTCAGTGAGGAAATTGATTCTTTTGTTTGATGGGAGGTAGAAGAGTGGTTTGAGTGTGGTCTGATATTGAGCTAAAGAGCTTTGGATTTGTGCCCATTTGGTCAAGAAGTCTGTCTCAAGGAGGATATCAGCTAGTAGGATGCTGCAGCTTATCCCTATTGAGTATCCACCACTTTCAAAGCTAGTCACCTATTAGCAAAATTAAAAGAAAAACACCTCATCATTACAAGTCCAAGAAACTTAGTTTTTTTTTTGACCAAATCCAAGAAACTTTGTTTTAATAAGGGAAAACTCCATAAAAATATCTCAACTAAATTTTCATTAAATTTTTTAACACCCAAATTTTTTAGCTACACAATTTTCACTATATTATATGATATATGGCGTTTTTGACATGTTGATCTCAGTTAATATAGATTTAAGTAAATAGTCAAAGATTAATTTACCTGAACATAGAACAATGGAGAGAATTGAGGATCAATTTCATCAATGTCTGTCCAGAAGACAGTCTCTGCTTCAGCTCTGCCTTTGTCTCTCTTCACCATTTCAAAAAACTCCGGCAAACTCGCCGGGAACCTAGCCTCAACCAGCCTAACGCCACAGTCATTAGCCACCACCTCCAGACCATCTTCATCAGCCGCTGTTGTCTTCCTCCTCCACCGCAGTCTACCAGCAATCATCGGATGCGACGTCAAGGCTCTCCCTAGCGACTCCTTCATCCACCCGGCCACTAACCATCCTCTATCACCACTATCACCTGCATGCTTGTAATATGTGACTGTGTTTAATGTTCGCTGGAATATTCCTGCTCCCAAGGGATCTCCAACAGATATGGAGCGGACTTTACGGTGCTTGGTGACTTCCACCGGCGGGACGGTCTGTATTCCAGCGATCATCGACTTTTGGAATTTAGCTTCCATATTTGGCTCTTATTTGTGAATTGGCTTTAGATCGTCCTTTGCTTTATTTATAGGAACATAAAAAAAAGTTGCTTGCATTAATTCAGACTGTTTACATATATTTTACTTTATCCACTATAGAAAGTATACATGGAGTTTCTCTGCTCATTCACCTTTGCAGTTGGGTGTAGTAAAGCAGTAGTAATATCTCATTCATCAAACTGTAATGGTTGCAACTGCATCATTGGCAACCCCTTTTATTAGCTGTCTGTCATGTGTGGGATATGTAACACGACGTTCAAAACTATTACATGACATGTTAATATTCGACTTATATTATATGATTGATGTTTTAGTTTTTAATATTTAAGAAGTCAAAGTTGTAAAATATGAATGATAAAAGTTTTTCAAAATAAATAAAACATTATAATTTTTAAAAATACAATTGGAGGAGTACATGTATAGGTTTTTCTAATGTTGTTTCGGCCCAATAACATAATAGGCCCACTAATTGAATCACTACCCGCCACTACTTAAAAAAAACGAGAAATGAATCGACGCTTGTGAAGTAAAACCATGTCGGACGAGTGCCGAGAGACAGCCGCCGTAGGAAACCACAGCCACCGCAAAATCAAACAAGCGAGAGATTCAACCAACGGTGTGGATTCCATCAGCTCTCTACCCGACGTGATCCTCCAACACATCTTCTCTCAAATTCCGACAAAATACGCAATCAGAACCTCTGTTCTGTCCAAACGTTGGAAGCACGTATGGTCCGAAACACCTTCTATCGACATCGATTGCTACAGATACGAACCTGGTTCGGTATACGAAACCTTAGCTAGATACTCTCATCTCCCAAAATCACGAGCTTTCGTCTCTCTATCAGCACCACCGAGGCTAAACCTAAACAGATCGACAGCTTGATCGAGTTCGCCGTGTCTCGCAGCACGGAGAAGCTGTCTCTAGAGTTCCGTCATGCTTACGCTGTGGCTTACCGTTTCCCCGAGGTCTTCTTCACCAGCTGCTCTTTAAAGAATCTCTTTGTCGAATCGGGAACTATCCATACGATTCCTGAAGACATTATCTTTGAGAGGCTGTGTGCTTTCTGATGAGGCCTGCGCCAAGATCCTGTCTGGCTCTCCGCTTCTCGAGTGCTTGACGTTGTTTTGTTATAAACTCGAGCGTCTTGATCTGAGCGAGTGTCTGATGTTAAAGAGATTGGATGTTGAATGCTGGGAACAGATGCTGCGGATTGTGGCGCCGCGTATCGGCTTTTTGAGGTTGACTCACAGTGATGAGTCGCGATGTGACTTAGCGGACGTCTCTTCTCTTTAATTGAAGCTAATGTGAACATCTACTGTTCAAGACGTCTTGGTTTCTTGTATGATGACTTTGGCGATCCGGAGACTGGTTTAGCTGATTCACTTCAAGTGTTGATCCTCGAGACGCTTGAGAAGTTGCAGAACGTGGAGAAACTTACTCTGTGTGGGGCTTTATGTCTTCAGGTATTCTCTTATTTTACTAAGTGAAATGATTAAATATTTGCATTTGTCATATAGTTGATATTTTTTTTTTGTATTGTTTAGATCTTATCTCTTGCCGTCGTCTGTGGTGTTCCTTTTCCGATATTCAAGAAGATGGAAGCTTTGACTCTTGAAACGGCTATCTATCCATCTATTGTTCCTGGTGTAGCAAAGCTGCTACAAAACTCGCCAAGATTAGAGAAGATCAAACTAGACACAGTTGACTGCAAAATGTTAGAGGTATATAATATATTTAACCATCAACCACACATTATAGACCATTGTCAATCTTCACTTTTTGTTTGTTTGTAGTTCTAGTATTGTGAAAACATTATTATCTTTTTATTCCTGCTGCATGCAGGAGACTCGTCTTACCAACTACTTGTATTGGAAAGGCTTGGAGACGCGTGGATGTTGGAAACCAAAAGATTTGGACTGTCCGAGTTTGTCTGAACCAGGACTCATGAGTTCTGTCATGAAGTTTCTGATGAAAACAAGTGGAGACGCTTGGCATAAGGTTGGGAGTTACACTTTCTCACTAAACAAAAACTCTGAGTTGTCTTTTGTCACTGACTTGACTCAAGACTGTTTCTTTAGTTGAATATTATTCGTATAATTTTTTTTCTTATAAAGAAGTTCTCTCTGTAATGAAATTATTTATATTTAATAGATTTTTAATTTGACTTTTTGATGCAGCATACTAGTAAGAGATTGATTTATTCACCGACCGACCAATAGTGTTTGAGTATTTTATATTCTTTCCGTTTCATATTAAGTATCGTTTTAGAGAATTTTTTTCGTTACAAAATAAATGTCGTTTTCGATTTTCAATGCAAAATTTATTTTTTATTGGTTGAAATATGGTTAGGTGTATAGGTAATAGTGTTTTTATAGGAAATGTACAAAATTAATTGTTTCCTTAATCTGTGTGCCAAAACCTAAAACGACACTTATAATGAAACAGAATGAGTATTTGATATCTTTAAAAAAAAAATTGAATATCCAAATTAGATTATATTTTTAAAATAAAATAATAAAAATACATAAAAATAGTTACAAAAAATAAATTAATTAATATTGTTAAGTATTCAGCAAAATACTAAACCTTATACCCTAAATCCTAAACCCTAAATCCTAAACGTTAAACCTTAAATTTTTGATAAACTATAAACCGTTGAAAAATCTTAAACCCTAAATCATACATTAAAAACTAAATTTTAATAACACTAAACCCTAAATCATAATCACTAAACCCTAAACCCTTGGGTAAACTCTGAACGTTTGGATAAATCATAAACTTTAGGGTTTAATTTTAAATATTTTTGATTTAGAGTTTATATGTATTAAGTAATTATCATTTTTTAAAAATGAACACAATAAAAAATGGGATCATAACATTTTAGATTCTATCCCTCGCGGAACTACGTGGCGTTCCTTTCCCAACGTTAAAGGTGGTCCAAACTTTGACTCTGTATACCATGTTTGCAAGATCTGTGATTCCTGGTATAGCAAAGTTACTACAAAATTCACCTGGATTAAACAAGCTTATAGTACACGCAACGGAGCCGATGTTGAGAAAGGTATCTTTTATACCGGAAATCTATTTTATACCATGCAAGCTACTCTCTACGTTTTATGAATAATGTCATTTTTTCACCCAAACTGAAATGCATTTTTCTTATTAGTTATACTAATAGCGTTTTAGATGAATACAATTATTTATAAGATTAATATATTTTTTAATTAATATTAAATTTGAAATAGATAAAAATTATATTGAAATTTTAAAATGATAAGAAAAAATGTCAATATGACATTTATAAAATAGAGGGAGTATATATGTCTTTCAACTTTGACATATTTGATAGTTTGCATGTGTTAATATGATTTGGAATAACACTTTACATGCTCTACAGGATTGGGATCTGGATCAAAAAAAGGATCTGGATATGGAGAAGTATTTGGATTCACAAGGCTTGAATCTGGATCAATGTTGGAGATCAAAGTGTGATGGGTTTCCTAGCTCAAGTGATTTTCGATTTAAGGATGCAACATGGTATTTGGAAGTTGTGGCTTCGTTCATAGAAATGGTGCCGAAAAACATAGAGACACTAGAGACGCTAGCTGTAGTGTTCCAACATGTCCGCTGCTATGATGATCCAACATGGTTTGAAGAGTTGCTTCAGATGATTCCAGCGCTTTCTAACAACAATAATGTCTCCATTGTGCTCAGACGCCGCTAATGTATCTGCATCCACATGTTTTTTTTAAGTCTTAATCTTATACTGAACTTAGATGTTCAATACTATTTTGATGTTACCACAAAAAAAAAAAGAGAGTTCAATACGCTTTTGAATCACTTAATTTCCTGCTATCTGACTAACCATTGGGCTTTTGTCTTTTTCTAAACTTATTGCATGTTCACTAAAGTTGGATTAGTTGAGAAGGGCTGAGACTTTACATTTTCCTCAATGTAGTTCAAGCTATCTATCCATCTATTATTCCTGGTGTAGTAAAGCTGCTACAAAACCCACCAAGATTAAAGAAGATCAAATTAGAGACAGTACTGCACCATCATAAATGTATATTTAACCATCAACCACACATTATAGACCATTATCAATCTTCATTTTTTTCTTTTTTATGAAAACATTATCTTTATGTTACTGCATGCAGGAGTGTTCTCTTACCAACTACTTGTATTGGAAAGGCTTGGATACGTATTAATGTTGGAAACCGAAAGATTTGGACTACCCGACTCTGTCTGAACCAGAACTCATGGCTTTTGTAATGAATTTTCTGCTGAAAACAAGTGGGGATGATTGGTATACGGTTGGGAGTTACACTTTCTCACTAAAAAACTCTGAGTTATCTTTTGTAACTACTCAAGAGTGTTTCTTTCGTTAAATCTTATTGGTATAAATATTTTTCTTATTAAAAGGCGTTCTCTCTCTAATGAAATCTGTAATGAAATTATTATTATTTTATATTATTTGATTTTTTTTAATTTTCGATCGTCATATTTGAAATCCAACATTTTTGTAAGTAAATGGTTCTTCTGTCACCTTTTTGTTTTTGTTTTTTGTTTTTTTTTGGTCGAAACTTCTGTCACCTTTTTGTAACACATGGTGATCAATCTTCACTTCATAGTATGCTGTCTCGTTTTTCTAAGCGGGCATGGGTCCAATAATTCAAGAGATCTTCTTCCAAGTAATTTATTATTTAAATAACATTTCTCAATAAAATAATATACTTATAAATTTGTCAAAAAAAGTAGTATATATTAATTAAATATACGAGAAACCATAGCCAACACAAAATGTCCTAGAAACCCTAGCCAACGCAGAACAAAACGAGCATCAATGGATACTATAATCGAAGGAGCTGATACCATAAGCTCTATGCCAGATGTGATCCTCCACCATATCCTCTCCTTTGTTCCCATTGGTCTCGCGATCAGAACTTCTGTCCTGTCCAAACGATGGAAGCATGTATGGTGCGAGACACCTTGTCTCGACTTTTCTCCCTATGTCCGAACGCCGACGGCTCGTGACATAAACCAAACCCTAATCTCCTACAGGGCTCTCAAAATCACGGAGTTCCATCTTGGTAAATTGGAATTGGAGGACTGGTTACCTGAGTCCCAGCTTGATAGCTGGATAGAATTCGCTACGTCCCGTAACGTGAAGAAGCTGTCTCTGATTATGTCTTATATATTGTTTTGATGAAGAGAATTATCGTTTCCCTGATTGTTTCTATCATAGTTCCTCCTTAGAGAACCTCACCATCGATTTTGATATGATTCCAAGATGTGCCGTTTCTTGGAAATGTCTAAGGACACTTATATTGTCACATTCTTTTCAACCTGTTGCTGCTGATGTTCTCTCTGGCTGTCCAGTTCTTGAGACCTTGGCACTGCTTTCCTGTGGTGGAACTCAGTGTATTGATCTGAGTAATTCACCGAGTCTGACAACGTTGACAATCATTCGCCGGAAATACTACAGCATACAAGGGTCAATGGAGATTGTAGCGCCGCACGTCCGTAATTTGAATTTGGGAAACACTGATGAACCATGTACTTTAGTGGATGTATCCTATTTAGCCCTATGTAGGCTTGGCATTAGCCTAGAAGATCAACCTTATGTGGAGATTGATCTTCTTCAACTTGAGAACATGATGCTAAAGATACTAGCAAAAGTGCAAAACGTACAGAAACTTACTTTTGACGCAGCCTTTCTTCAGGTATATATGTAAATTTTTTTTAAACTATTCTTGAGACCATGGTGCTTAGCAAAATTGCCAAAACGTAGAGGTTTGTGATTCATTATTAGCATATGACCTTTTCATCGTTTATGCTAGACTCTATCTCTCGCCCAACTCCGTGATGTTCCTTTCCCAACGCTCAAGGTCCAAACTGTGACTCTTTATACCATGTTTGCAATATCTGTTATGCCTGGTATGGTAAAGTTACTACAAAATTCACCTGGATTAAAGAAGCTTGTAGTACACGTAGTAACGGACCTGATGTGCATAGAGGTATTTTGTTTTACCGGAAACGTCTTTTATACCGTGCAAGCCAACATCTCTTTCACCTTTTTGTTAGGATAATTTGCGTATGGGATTTGATATTTTGTTAAGAAAATCACAGGTGTTAATATGATTTGGAGTAACACTTTTTATGCTCCACACAGGAACGTGATATGGAAAGGTATTTACATTCACAAGGCTTGAATTGGTGGGATCAATGTTGGAGATCAAAATATGAGGGGTTTCCTTCCTTAAAAGGTTTTTGTAATGGAAAAGCGAATTTGATACTGGAACTCTCGGCTTCGTTCATAGAAATTGTGCTGAAAAACGTAGAGACACTAGAGACGCTAGTTCTAGAGTTCAAATATGTCTCCATCAGTCATGATTCAAAATGGTTCCAAGAGTTGCTTCAGATGCTTCCAACACTTTCTAACGACAATAATGTCTCCATTGTGCTTAGACGCTAAAGTGTTTGCATCAATGTTTTATTCAAGTATTGATATTATACAATGTTGGATGTACAATACCTTTTTTTTTTTTTAATCATGCACTTCCATGTCTAACCAACCATTGCTTTGTAAGATTGTTAATCAAATATATATAGTTCTTGTGGGGTTGTGCCTGGAGTTATGTTCACTCATCAGATTGTTTTCCTTTATCCGTAAAGGGTCTTATGTCAGATCTTAAAGATTCATAGCTAAGACTTCAACGTATATAAGTAGTTGATCTAAGAGATGAAACATTTAGAAAACTTGTTCGGAAACTAAACTTAAGACTCATTGAAAATAAATGGTTTAAACACGGTTCTGGAATCTTAAAGCAGAACAGAACATTATGAGTTGTTTGTAACTGAAGAACTATCAGAAGGTAGTTATAACATCAAAAACAAATTCAAAAGCTCGATGCATTGTTTAAGATCTTGGCTTCTCCTTCTTCTCCTTAAAGAGGGCCAAAAGTGAAACACCAGAAACCTTGACGACCTTGAACCTAACTCCGGGAATATCTCCCACAGCATGACCCTTACGACCAAATCCAGCGATCAACACCTCGTCCTGCGACAACAGTAACAGAAGAAGATTCAATATTTGACAGAAGCTAATGAGAGTTTAACAATGGGTTGATTAGAGACTTTACATTTTCCTCAATGTAGTTCAAGCAACCATCGTTGGGGACAAAAGCGGCAATCTTCTTGCCGTTCTTGATAAGCTGAACTCTAGCACACTTACGGATAGCAGAGTTAGGCTGCTTAGCCTCAATACCACTGCACAATCAATCAAACACATTTTAATAATCAATATATCTATAATAAAACACACACAAAAATTTAAATGTTTAAAGATGGGGCTTACATTTTCTCAAGAACGATACCCTTGGCGTGGGAAGAACCAGCAAAAGGCTTCTTCCACTCGTTACCCTGATGGGACTTCTTGTACTGCTTATCAGCCCACCTCTGATTGATCCTAAGCCTTTTGAGCTTGCGCCCTGCTCCCATTCCCCTTGTCTTACTGTCCAACAAAATCATTTTTCAAATTCATCACGCATCAAACAAAAACACAATAAAGACATTCAGCTTCGAGATTATTACAAACGAGAACATTCATATCTACAACCTAAATATCCAACAGTCATCTACCACATGGATTCTACTACAACTCAAAAAATCTCCAGATCAGCTCGATGAAACGCTAAAAAAACAAAAAGAGCTCAAAGAGACAGAGCATACGAAGGAAGCTAAGAGAGGCGAAACGTACCCCATGTTTGTTGATGGAGGAGATGATGATCAATAAGATAGTTTTAAAGCGGCTGCGAAAACCCTAACCCCAGTGACTCCCCTAAATAAATATATGTCAAGCCGATTTTTATAAAATACTCGGCCCATTAACATATAGGCCCATCAACATCCAAAGTGAATGTTTTTGTCAATGGTTTTCTACCAAGCTTGTTGGAACATAATCAGGAAAGTTAGCGAATCTTGAGCTAATTCACCCAATAATTAATCAATTTTTTTATTTTATTTTATTCAGTACATGTGTCTCTGATTACACAGGCTTAAGGTAGGGTTTGTATCATATAACAAATATTGATCATCAACAAGAAATTGGTAGGGTAAGCACATTCAAATGAAGAGTTTCCTTGTGGGGGCGATTGTATCAATATGAGAGAATCAAAAAGCAGAGGCAGAGTCATTGGATTTGCCAAGCATAATATCTTTGGCTTCATTGATCTTAGAAGCGAGATAGTGACTGCCTCCAGCGTCCGGGTGGTTTGCTACCATCACTCTCCTGTGCGCTTCTTTGACCTTCTCCGCCACCACTCTCTCCCTGTCATTATGGTAAAAAAAAAACTCTCAAGTCAACCCACCAAGAGAACAATTACAAAATCAATTATAATGTTCTCTCAAAAACATAAAACTATACAAGGTGCACTGAATCAACTACTACTTTGACATGAGGAATAAGGAAGCAATGAGAGACCTGACTCCAAGGATGAGAGCAGCTTCACGCCGTGTCATGGCAGCTTGGAAACCACCTTCATAAAACTTGCGCATTCTAGGCACGATTGGCCTCGCCTTGAAGGCTTGCCAAGCGAGTATACCATATCTACCAGCTATAGCAGCAGCAGCTACAGTAGCACCTGCAATCATTGGCGTAGCCTGTGTGTAACCCAACAACATACAACTTGAAAATTAAAAAAAAATATATTAAAAAGAAAGGAACCAACTTGGAGTTGGAATCAAAAGTATAGAAGAAACATATTTAGATCAATCTCTCTCTGTTTAGGGATGTTAACTACAGGGTTAGGGCCCAGCCCTCTTTTGTTTATTATAAGCCCAGCCCTATTTTAACTCAACCCTATTTTAACCCTATTATAATCAAGGGTTAGGGCTGGTACCAGGGTTAACTCATTTAATTGAAAAAAATATTTCATTTATTTTTGTTCTTAAATTTTAAAGATAAAACTAGAAAAATTAAGATATGATATGATTCTTTCTTTCAATTTGTTGAGCATCAAAATCAAAAGTTTTCTTCCCAAAATCGCAAAATCGAGTTTTTGCTCCACAACTAAGAATAAAGTTTTTCCGTCAAAAAA
>NC_027750.1:526703-543873 GCF_000695525.1 Brassica oleracea var. oleracea
CAATATCGAGTTTTCCCTACAAAACCGGCAAATCGAGTTTTCCCGCCAAAACCGTGAAATTGAGTTTTACGGGTTTTCCAGAAAAATTTAATTTTACATTTTCACGGGAAAATTCGATTTTGAGGTTTTGGCGAAAAACTCGATTTTGATTTTTTGGCGGGAAAACTCGATTTCGAAGTTTTGATGAAAAACTCGATTTTGCGTTTTTTGGAGGAAAAACTCGATTTTGTTGTTTTAGTTGAAAACACGATTTTGCGGTTTCGACGGAAAATTTCGTTGTTCAGTTTTTGGCGAGAAAACTCAGACTTTAAGTTTTTTTTTATGAAAAACATTATTAAATATTGTATAATAGTTGTGTGAATCAAAATAAAAGGGTTAGAATTTAAACCCTGGTCCTATTAGGGCCAACCCTATTTAAACCCTGTTTAAAAAATGAGGGTTAGGGTTACAAATGGGTTTGCAGGTTTAGGGCTAACCCTGTTAGGTTGAGCCCATATTAACATCCCTATCTCTGTTATACCCACATAGGCGAAAAAAAAATAGAAAAAAGGGATTCAATATCACTAAAATGATTTGCCACCAGATAAACGGAAACAAAGAGATAAAGATTTATGAACTTACCATCGTTCACCGTAGATTTAAGAGAAATGATAATATTCTTCGATTATCGATTCTCTCTGTCGGATCGGGGATGCGGATGGGTTTTAGGGTTCTTCAAGAGGAAAGAGAAATACAAAACCGAACTAAAAAGATCTCCTGCCTCCTTGTCTCATCTTCTTTTTTATTTTTTTTTTGCGTGGGGAAGAGGTCGGTTTATGTGAGTATATCCAATTTTTTTAATCAGGCCGGTTAAGTAAGTCAAAGTCAATACCTTCTTTTTCCCACAGAGGATTCGTTTAATGTAATTTCTCATCGTTATATAACCAACCTGCTCATGGTTTATCGCCAAGTTTTAAAGGGAAATATTTAAGATTAGAGGTAACTAAAATAGGATCACATATACAACATGATATGAAAATTAAAATAAAATTTAGGTATTTTGTATTTGATTATTACGATGACTAATTAAAATTTAAAAGGGTAGCTAGCATACAAAATTACAACCTCGGATTTTGATTCGTACAAAGAATAATAATGTATGAGGGATTCCAATAATAAATAAATAAATAAATAAAAAAAACATGATTTTAAAATGTAAACCTCGAATAATAAATTTTTGTAGTAAAATAAATAAATGACAGGCGCTTCCACTGCTGCACAAATGAATTACCAACTAACTGATAAAGGGGAACACATAACAAACATGATACAACTCATCTCGGACAGATCCATAAATTGGTAATAAATAAATATATTAAAGAAAACAGTAACAGTAAATATCTCAGCTTCCTACTCCATTATTGGTCACGCCGACTTCCACCTTAGGCGGAGCTGAGAACCGTCTTGGTTTAGGCAATGCAGGTGAACTCGGATAAGAGAGGCGTTTCTTAGCCGATGCCTTGTCTCCATCCTGCTGTCTGGTACTACCACTTGATGGGCTCTGCGGCTTGTTGACCCTGGCTCTAGCTGATTTGGTTGGTACCATATAGCTCGGGAGAGTCTGTGATCCAGCAAGGCTCTCGTCATCTCTGACTGATGAACCAGCGATGCTGTGTCTACGGTTCCTCTCGGATAGGACAGAGATTGTGCTTTTGGCGTCGTCCTCGTCTTTAGATTTTCTGGAGGAATGGTTTAGCCTTGAGGGGGTTGGAGGAGAGAAGAAACTGTTCTTGTTTCTTGGAGTAGTACCACCTCTTGCGGATGATGGTGTGTTTGGTTGAGTTGAGTTCTTGCGGTTTATAGATTTTGTGTCATTGTTTGGTTCTTCCAATGGCCGACCAGCCATCCATCTCTCTAACCAGCTCCAACCCCATGTCGGATTGCTCGGGTCCATGAACATCGGGTTTCCAGATTTAGAATTGTTCTTCCAGTTTTGCTGCAAGCATGAACATAGGAGATTCATCACAACATTCAAACAAGCCACATACTAATATGTATTTGTTCACTTTTTAATTTATATCTCTCCACAGATTCAGATAATTGGAAAACCTGATGAGAGTATGCATAGGCCAATGCTCTTTCCCTTCTCATAGTTGCCTCGTACTTGCTCAGCAACTTTGCTTCAACTTTTTCCTTTGACTGGATGCTATCATCCCAGTTATCCCCGTTCTGAGAGCAGCAAAAGAAACTATTAGCATAAGCCAACTAGAAGAGAAGAGATAATAATTGATTAATAGTGTCACTAAGCAACTAAGCATCAGTTATGACAAATAGAAATGCTTATAAATTAAAATACTAACTATTAAATCTTGCCAGATTAATACGTATAGAGCAACAAAATGCTAGGAAGAGAGCTGAATCAGATGGATGTATGTATGTATGTATGTATGAGAGAGAGGGAGAAAGAGACCTTCAAGCCAGCAAGCTCTTTGGCATGCTTCTGAAGGAGCTGTTTCTGGCGAGCTTGATTCTCTTCGGACATCCTGATTCTCCTAGCTCGGATTTGTGACTGAACACGAGAGAGTGTCTGCATACATTTTAAAGTGTTTGCAGCTTGACGTTTGACAACAGATCCTTCCATCAATAACTTAAGCCTGACCAAACCCCTCATTGCCCGCAGTGCTCTTCTCGCCTGTAATTACACAAGACAGAGAAACTCAATAAGGTGGACCAGCAAAACAATCCATGTTTTCACTTTTAAAAGCAGAAGAACATAAAATGAAACGTTAATTAAAGGCAATTCAAGAAAATTATGTATAAGGAGAACATACCAAATAGCCTCTAAATACAGTCTGAATCAAGATTGATGCCGCTTCTTCATTTGACTTCCCAGCAAACCGAGTAGCAGTAGCACGACGACGACGACGAACGACCTCAGGAGGAGCAGATGAAGAAGGGACTACTACTACAGGAATATCAACATTCACAGCATCTGTTGAAGGAGGGGAAAGATTGCTGTACCGGTCAACAACCACCTCAACCTCAAGAGGAGGAGGAGGAGGAGGAGGGTTAGAGATCAGACCATTTGGGCTATCAGGCGATTTGTGTTTCGACTTCTGAAAAACAACAAACATCAAACATGTCCTCAAGAGAGAGAGTACATATGGATTTGCATCATTTTATATAAAACTCACAAAACTTTGTGCATACCTTAGAATCAGGGCTGAAAGCTTTCTTAACGCTGGAAAACCACTTTGCTTTTTTGCCCATTTCTTCAACAGTTCTCTGTGTTAAGTGAAACCAAATTTATTTCAAAGAAACCTGAATCTAATACACTCCTCCTCCTAAGCTTAATTCAATGAATCTCAACATTTCACTCAAACGCCACGAGATATATATATATATATATATATATATATATATATATATATATATATATATATATATATATATCACGACTCTTTGCCAGATCTCAATATCTATGCGCTAAGCTCTTCAATTCAGCTCAACAATTGATCTTGAACTCAGGAACAAACAGGAAGCGTACCTGCCGTAGAGAGAGTAACACCAGATCTGTTGAGAAGAAGTAGGAGAGCTCCAAAAGTCTTCAAGACTTAAAAAAAACAACGTTCTAGAGTCCAACCACTTCCAACGCGTTTCTCTGTGAAGTCATCGGAGATAGAAGACGAAACGGGTGAGTTTGGGATCTTTACTGAGGTGCAAAGATATCTTCTCAACTTCACATTATCATTATTATTGCCAAGATAGAGAGAAATGGGATTCAAAGATGTGTGTTGAGTATTTGTGACGGTATGTCTATATTGGGCCGCTCTGTGGGCTCCACTTTCCTTTTTTTCTTTTAACAGCTGGGTAATTACTCTATTTTAAAAAAAACGTGTTGTGGTAATTTGATTAGTTTTGGAATCAACAAAAAAAAATTGATGTCTGATTTTCTTTAAAAAAAACTTCATTAACTAATCAACAATGCGTAAACTAAGAACTACTTTTTTTTTTTTTTTTTGTTACTGCAACTAAGAACTACTATGTTGAATTTTTAATTAATTTTTCTCAAAAGATGTTTAATGAACCTTAACAAAAGAGAAACGAATTAATTAAAGGCTTAAAGCTTATCTATATATATGAGTGACCATCTAAATTTTAAATAACTTTATCCAGTACAGATCGGTCCTCTACTTCAGCTAAAAAGCCTATAACTCAAAATCGTTGAAAGTTTTTATTCGTCTGCAGCTAAAAAGCCTATACGCTATCAATAATTTATCGAATGAATTCAACTGCCGAACTCGTGTATGATGAGTATGTGGGGTTCTGTACACGCTTGCATAACTAGAAATAGAACCGACAAAACATGTCAACAAATATATCCACCGCCTTTTATCATTTTAGAAATGCTCTAATAAGCCAGCCACCAGATAACATTTATATTCTTTGGATTGACAAATATCATGAAAGCTAGTTGATCATTGTTCTCCATATCCTGTCTTGTGGACATATCCACCAGATTTCTAAGCAAATTTCCAATAAATGAACGAACATTTAAAATATTTGACATATAACACATATATTCATGCAACGACATATATTTATCAGGACACCAATTAGGAAACTGTAGAAAAAATCTGTAACACATATCCATCAGATAAACAAATTTTACAATGATTTTATATACTTCTTTTTCAAAATTTTATATATAGTTCATTATATCCAGAGAATACCACATTGACATACAATGAACTAAGATGATTGACATAGTGATTAGTTTTGTCCAATGGATAGAATATGACCGCCTAAACCATTGACTTTTGGTGTCAAGCCCAACAAGTTTTCTTATCTGTTGCCAGCTTGTACCAGAGTTCTAGCTAAGCAGTTACACATATGTGTACGTAATTGTGGAATTCTAAATTATATTTGAAGCTAATGTTTAAAAAGTAACATCTATGTAGTTTATAAAAAAATTGGCAAGCTCATATAATTAATGGAAATAACTTTTTGTCAAGGGTCGAATGTATTTTCTATGTCATGCTTTTGCTTTAGTGTGAGTTATTTTTCTTGGTATGTTATTTTGGTTTAGTACTAAATTAAGTTGTTCAATCTAAGCCTCCTCAACTTGAATAATTCACTTTTTTTTTTACTTTGAATGTTTAGATTATTAATGAGTATAAAAAGCCAAACAAAAAAACTTGGAAATTCGATTCGGTTTAGTTAGTAGGATTAGATTGCACATCTACATGAATATTTTGTTTTGTTCTTTGAGAGCAATCGACAAATGTTATTTTAGGTGGATACTTTGTCATGGGTTAGCGAGGGACGATAGTGGTAGACAAGACTTGAATGCTGCTTTCATTTGTCCGACGGAGATTTCACTTTATGTTTTAGTCATCTTCAAATTCATACTTGATAGTATGTCCTAAAAGACTTATCACTGTTTTTGAGAGTGGCGAAGCAGAACATGAAGACGAAATCGTTTCCGGTAACTACGCTATTACCTTCCCCCATCTTCTTTCGTTTCGGCTTGTTTCTCGAATCTAAAAAATTAGGGCGATTAGGTTTTGGAGCTTGGAAATTAGAATCTGGATTGTTGAGATTTGTAACTTCTGTTAAGTTGTTGATTATCTTGTCACAGGAAAGATTCGGCTCTATAGAGACTGATCCAGATACTGTGCGGCCTCTCAAGAAGCGTCAGTGTCCTCTTGGGGAAGATAAGCCGCTTAAATCCGATGATGCTTGTATTGTTTGTGAAGTTTCAGAAGAGGGAGCATCAAGTTGTTGTGGGGTTGACTGTCTTCTTCGGTTTCATGAAGAGTGTTTGACTCCTGAGTTCGGTGGTAGTGAGGATCTCTCAAATCCATTATGTCCTTATTGTTGGTTCCGAGTTGTAGCGCTCAAATCTAAATCATTGAGAGAGGAGGCCGTTAGTGCGGAGAATGCAGTTTACAAGTATCTAGATAAAGACACTGTGAGCGGTCAAGGGTTACAAGGAGGAGATCGTGCTGAGTGCTCATCATCAAAAGAGGATCAGTTTGACAATAGTTCTCATCAACCAGAAGAGGGTACAGATATGGAAGAAGAAGATAAAGTGATAGAGGACGAGGTTGAAGCATCAGCTGAAGACGGTGAGAGGGTAGATGCAGATCATGACGAATCAGCTCAAGTTCAAACCAATGAAGAGCATGTGAGCGAGCATGTGGCTTCTCAGCCGAATACACTCAGGTTATTCCTTTTTATCTTCTTTCACTAGAACATGTTCATACAAATAGTATCTTCCCTCATTGCCACACTAAATGTAGAAAATAAAATTACCTCATGGGATTTGCAGGGCCTTTTCCTTTTTTAACAAGAATCGGAGACTACTTTGGACGCCTGAAGAAGAGGAAATGCTCAGGGTATGTACTAAATAACGAATGCTAATTTGTTTTTTTTGGTTATGTCTAGTAAGAATGGTTGTTGATATATCTGTTGTTGGTTTTAGATGGGAGTGAAGAAATTTGCACCAGAAGCAAACAAGAACATACCATGGAGGAAGATTCTTGAAATGGGACAGACTGTGTTCCAACCCACACGTACTCCAGCTGATCTCAAGGATAAATGGAGGAGACAACACTAACTCCCCAGAACTATGTAATCTTTTTTTTTTTGTTGAATAATCTTACATAGGCTGCTAAGCCCATTAGAAAACCTACGAGCTAACTTCTCTCAACTCTGTATATAGGCCAATTTCTTAACAAATTTGTGTCATTAGAATGACCCAGTCATCACGTCATCACTTTGGTTATAATGAACGGTTTGTATAATTAATCATGTTACGGTGATGAACTGTGTGTTCAACATTGCTTCTTTTGTCATGACTTGGATTTTAGCAACTCAGCTTATCCTTGAAAGCAAAATCAACGGTTTTTTTAACTTTGACTACCAATCTTCAACTTGTCTCTGTAAGCTCATGTTCTTGTAGCTTCTCTATTTTCTGTTATAAACCACACAAAATAGAAACATAAGCTCCAACTTTCCTAGGCAGTTCACAGATGTATAAAAGAACAGGAAGAATAGTGACATAACCCTTATGTTTAGGAAATCGTAGACATTTTAATAGTTAGATCAGTTTCATGAACCCTTATAACATGATCATATAAGCTCATAAATTAAATCTCATTGAGTGTTCTTACCTTCATAAGCGGGATTCGTATACCCTAGACTGACATTTAGACATCCCACTAAGATAACTCGACCCTCCTCAATGATCTTTCTCCAATCCTTTAGGCCTTTCGATATTGACTTTCCATTGACCACGAAGATATTGATATTCCACAGGCTCAAACGTCCTCATCACATCCTTTGTAGCGGATAACAAAGACACATGCGTGTTCATTGGCATCTGGTAAGCCTATATATATCCTCTATTCTCTCTCCAACATGTCGAGCAGTCGTCATAGCCTTCACATCATCTGTCAAAACAAAACATAGCAGTTTACTATATTCAATTAACTTGTTAATTATGAATCAACCTTTTCATAATAGCTTCATTTAGCTGAGGGATGGGAGCAACTTCTGCCCAACTTATAGATGGGCTTACATATTGTAGGGCTCTTTAAAATACTGAGACCAATTGAGACCCAACATGAACATATATAGTGTACAAGTTTTTCTTTTGTTAAAAGACTAAAAGGTATTTAAGTTTTTAATACAATTGCATATACATGATATATAGTGGATGTAGTATATATCCCAAGCAGGATTAATTGAATAAACAATAAAAGATGGGTGGATGTGAAAGTGAAAGGAGAGGCCTAAGAAAACACAGCCATGAAATAGCTGTAGAGATGGATATGGACCCATTAGAATTTATGGAGTCCTAATAATGCGGGGTTCTTCTGATGGATTTTTTACAGAAGTTAAAAAATTGTTTCTTAATTTTTAACTAAAAAAGTTAAGAACTGGTTCTTAAATAAGGACTTTAATAACCGTTTTTTAGTTTTTTTTAGTTAAAAGTTAAGAAACAGTTTCTTAACTTCCGCTTAGAACTCCACTCTAAAAATTCCGGTTTAATCATGGTCTAACACACATTAGTATATAAAATGTAAATAATATTTATTTTCAATTTTTGTTATCGCTCCACTGACATCAACACAATAATGGAAGCAAAGTTCTCTTCAGAACATGACAATAATGGAGCAAGGTTCTCTTCGGAACATGACACCTCAGCTTTTAAAATCGTGGAGTCGTCGTGTCAATAAATAAATAAACATTAAAACCAATAACAACATTTCGTTTATCCACGTCATAATCCACGCAAGCTTAGTAACATGTCGATCGCTTCATCTTCTTTGACTTCAGATTCTCCAAGCAAAGAAACCCAGCGAATTAAGAATCAGTAAAGATGTCACTTACAAGACGAAATCGACAATAGTTCTTTTGTAATAAAAACACCTCGAGTATCCAAAATTTAAAGCTTTGTGACACATAATCTCAATAAAAACCCACAAAAGCTAAAAGATAAACGAAACAATAACGTTGTTAGTGGTGGTTGTGAGATTGAGGTAGCAGATTATAGCGAGAATGCAAAGCAGAGGTGGTAATGAGAGAAATCCAGTGACAGAGGTGATGGAAAATATAGTGTGGTGGGCATCATTGATAGAGATCCTACTGATATAGACGCTGGAGTATTTATTGAAGAAAGTCTTTGCAAATAAATTTTAATGTTTTCACATTTTTTATATGTTTCTGTCTTTTTGGTGTTTTTAAGAGCAAAGATAGTTTTTAGAGAAATGAGTTTGATTTGTTAGATCAAAACTTAAAAATATAACCTACTTTGATACTTATTGGTCTAGATTCTAAACTTTCAAGTTCTGTGCCGCATTATCCCATCGAAAAACACTAACAACAATTTGTTATTAGATTTCACGCCGGGTTAGGATGATGATGACGAGATTGAGAAAAATCTGGAGAGTTTGATGCTAAGGTTTGTTAACCGAGATTCAAGTGGATTTCATTATGAAGATTGCAAAGAAACTATTTTGTCGTTTTTTTTAACTGTCAGAGAAAAAGATTTAACAAATTGCTGATATTTATTAAGAAGCTTAAGGTTTGTGTTGAATTGTTCCACAAGTGGACGGGACCCATGTCTGAAAAAAAAGATGCAGTGATATAGCCATGTAGGTGACTAGATTTAAAGGAGGGTTAAGGTGATGATGATGACGTATTTTATAAATAAGTATAATTAATAAGTATAATTTGCATGGCGTTGATACTTCATTCTGCAAATATATGCATATAAGTATTAATGAATGAGGAGTGCAATGATATTACTCCTAATTAATATATTTGGGGTGCACGATCCATCATCGACCGACTTGAAATTAATGGAAAGGTAGAGAGTACATCAATGTACAGTTCTAAGTGTGGGGATAGATGAACATCTTGTCATTCAATTTTTTTCAATAAACTCAATTACGTATATCGACTTCATACCAGCGATTTCTTCAAAAAAATGTGTATACATTTTTTTATATCACCGCCAAAAATAACAGAAAATACATGTTAACTGTGTATGGCGCCAATAAATAACAAAAGTATATAGTAACAAGTATTTTCAATATGCAGTGGTCTATCTTTTCCTTATGCAGTTACAGTTTCGGACAAACTCTTGGACCATGATTAACCCGGATTCTTAGAGAAGAGTTCTTAGCGAAATTTAAGAAACTGTTTCTTAATTTTTAACTAAAAAAACTAAGAACCGGTTCTTAAAATCCTTATTTAAGAACCGGTTCTTAGTTTTTTTAGTTAAAAGTTAAGAACGCTAAGAACCTAACCGGTTCTTAGATTTTTTAGTTAAAAGTTAAGAACGTTAAGAATTCTATCTTAAGAACTTTTGGTTAATCATGCTCTTAGAAATAAATGATTAGATAGTATATTGTTCATCATTAAATACGTGTTCCTGCGAAAACAAAGAGAAAAGGGAATGAATGGATTGGAACACGAGTTCAGTTTGGAAACCATGAGATAGAAAGCTAGTATTGTCCCTCAGACATGAACTTATCTTCTCTTATTTCTTTTTTTTTTTTTTTTTTTTTTTTTTTCTTATTTTTATTTTTAAGTTGCTCTCCCTATTGAAAATATTTTATACTCCAGTTTATAATATATATATGGTCGTGAAAATAATTAATAACGTCGCCCTCTTTTAAACCGTCCATAATGTCTTGCCTGTTTATACGGGCACGGAATTGTCAGGACAGGAGCATACACCTGTTCAAGCATTTTAGTTTTTTTTTTTTTGAGAAAAGGCTTTTCAAGCATTTTAGTTAGTTGAGTAAAACCATGCATATAAAATATTAGTCACATATCATAATTCAGTAATAAGAAAGTTGTAAGCATAATTCAGATGAGCATGTAGAAAATATTAAATTCGTTAACATTTGAATAAAAATCCCGTTTTGCATGCTGATCTGAAAATTGTTTAGCCAAAAAAGATTAAGCATACGATAATAAACCTTTATAGAACAGAATAAATATTACAAGAAAATATTGACTAATTAAATATAAATGAAGACAAGACACGTGTGTTTTATCTGTCCATGCTATTATAAATAAGGTATCATGTATTCCAAGTATTATCATTCAAAACAAAAACACTCAAAAGTTCATAACTGTTTATAAGTAAATAAAAATGAAGTCGACCGTCGTGATTTTTCTCATGTACCTTCTCCTTGCTGTGCCTCGCTTTGTCGCTATAGGTATTTTTGTTTTTTTTGTTTTATAGGGATGATCATCAACATATTTCTTGATTCATTGTACTTTAACACATAACTAAGGATCGGAAAATACGGATTCGGAGGTGTACGAGATCGATTACAGGGGGCCAGAGACACATAACTCTAGACCTTCGCCGGAAACTTCGCACCGCAAGCCACCTTTCATCCACCATAAAACCTCCACCGTTGGATCGGCCAGTGCTCATGTTGGAGGGCAGAGTAAGATGCTCTCTACCCTTAGTAATTACTCGTAAATACTATATTTATGGCACAAAGACTAATAAACACACATACTCTCTCTCTCTACCATTTACTAGACTAGAGAGATACTTTTTCCTAAGGAGGGAGGAGAGAGTCTCCGAAGCTTCAAGTTCAAGGAGAAGTATATATACTATGAGTCTGTGATAAGGTTAATGATGCGGGTACACAATTATTGATAATATTAATACATATTTATCAAATGATCTCCGAGTCATATCATGTCCAGTATTTTTCTTTCCTCTTTTTTTTTTTTTTTTCATGTACCGTTCGTCACGTATTTTATAATTTTCAGTCTGAATCTCTTGGAAGAAAATTCAAATTAAATCCTGTAAATGCGTCAGTGTCGCCATGCATATGAATATCACTGTCATTCTCATATCTTTGGATCATTGTCTATTCGATTGAGGGCTGACCATGGGGAAAATTAGGAATAAATATGAGAAAACGATATATATGCACTTAGGTATTTTTCTTTTTTTCTTAGGTATGAAATCTCTTGGATGCTGGTTTACAAGTAACTTTTTAAAAATACACACCAACCAAGGAGTTACAAAAAAAACACTCCAACCAAAATATGGGAAAACGGTCATTTCATATCCAACATATCGTCGTATGTTCAATTCATACCCGACTTATATGGTCGTGCCAAAACATACGTGAACTTATATGGTATTGCCAAAACATACTCAACTTATAATTTTTTGACTAGTGTATGATTTCGCCAAAAAATTATAAATCGAATATGTTTTGGCACGGGCATATAAGTTCAGGTATGTTTTGGCACTGCTATATAAGTCGGGTATGAATTGAACATATTGTGATATGTTGGGTATGAAATGACCGTTTTCCCACCAAAATATAGTATAGCCGTATAGGATACATTCTATTTTGTACACACTTCTTGTATCGTAATCAAATGCCATGACATCATATTAGATCCTCCAAAGCATTCATGAAAGATGTCCAGAACACTTCTCACTGGCGACGATTTTAGTTGTCTTTTATAGAAGATTAATGTTAGTATGTGATATTAAAATTAGAGTTATATACACGTGGTTACATCGAGTAATCTACAAGACACTGGATTCAAGGGATCCACCATTAACAAGGACCTCAATCATTTCATTTCAAAATTTGACTGTGTAATATTTATCACAAGATTCATAAGCAAACCGTGTCTCTCATAACACAGCTCTGGAAGTTTCGGAGCACGATTAATTTGTAATGTATGACGATTACGACACTTGAATGGATTATTAAGTCTAAAACACGACATTTTAATGACAAAAACACATGATATAGTCTTATAGACAAATAGACATACCTGTCTCTCAACTTTTTTTTTTTTTTTTACCATGTTTAAAAAAGTTCCTACTTTTTTTTTTTTTTTTGTCACAAACTACTTCCATTCATTCATTTAGTTTGGTGGTGGCATTAAAACAGCCTCACCCACCTCTCTTACAATCAAGGACAACGCCTGTTTTGCATACATATCAGCCTCTGCGTTCCTCAACTGAGGAATCCAAACAAAAACAACATTTCGAGCTAAACGAGTTTATAAACGAGTGGATCCCTAGTTTGGAGTAAACGAGTTTACGAACATCAGACGTGATAGACAAACAAATATAATTTTCGTGGCCCAATTATCTGCCTTTAAAATTTAGATACTTCACATTTGGGTCGAGCCCTAAAAACCCAATAGTCCAAATTAAGTTTGGTCAAATCTCATGTTAGGCATTTCTAAAATTCAAAAAGTAGTTACATGAATTAGTTGACTTGATTCCCCAACTATGCAACTCATAAATAAACCACATGCCTGCTTAACTAGTGAAAGGACCAATGCTTTACGCCTTTACCACCAATGCTTTACCACTAAAAAAAAAGGTTAGTTAAAGTTTTGATTTGATTTATTGTTATATCTATTTGTATATTGATTGAATTAAGAGATCAGTAAGATTCCCATTTAGTGTATGTCATATTTTATGATTACGACCATCTACCATATTCTAACATTTTATATTTAGTTTATCTAGACCTTGTCACCTTGCCATGCTTCTACTCCAATCTTTTGTTCTTTTTCGTATCATTAGATATTACTTTTGCAAGCAACATTTCGAGCTAATTTAACCTAAACTAGCCGTGAACTTGGATTTGAACTACATGTAATTAATTTTGTTTTTATCAAACCTTTCATTGCTTGCTTAAAACATGTAATTAATTGTTAAATGCCAAAATCCAAGCTACTTTTTAATCACACACCGCGATTAGCAAGCCAAGTATGCTGTGCTAAAACAATGTTTTGTGTCCACGCACACATTTTTGTTATGCTGTGCTAAAACAATGTTTTGTGTGCACGCACACATTTTTTGTGATAACAGTGATCTACATTGATATATTAACCCCATAAGGCCATAACTATAGGTTATACAGTTTTTTCTATGCTCCCACTTATAGTTATTATAGACTGGGGACCAAATTGAAAATATATTATTGGACAGTAAAAACTTTATCAAATTTAAAGTAAAGAAAGCGACATTCACCAAACTTATCATCATCCGAGTTGAACTAGTAAAGTAATTAACACAACTCCAAGTCTCCAGAGCCTTCAAATTTGAATTATTTTATATACATCGTTACAAACTCAAGTCTTGAGGTTCCAAAACTAAGAATTTTCAATAAACTCGGAAATTTACATTTTACAAATCTACCGTTTTTAAAAATTAGTATTGTTTACCGGTAAAATTGTCTCCGAATTTATAATCACGTATAATTAATAATTTAAATAAAATATTAAACCGATCGATCCTTGCCGACAATGAAGATGTCATGTTCGGACGAGGAACAAGAAGTCGTCGAGACCGGGGCCAAAGCTTCATTACAGTCCGATGCACTGTCTTGTAAGGTAAGCAATAACTCCGACGTGCTAAAGCTCAACGACGGTGACGGTCTCGCCATCGGAACCACCGGCACATCAGCTTCCCCGACCAGAATCTGGACCACAGTCCTCATACTAGGCCGGGTTACCGGGTCGGGTTGTGAACAAGCAAGGCCCACCATCAGTACCCGATTCACCTCCTCCGGGTTAAGCTCTCCCTCGCCCAACTGCTCATCCACTGCCGTCAAAAGCCTCCCTTCTCTATACAAACCCCAAACCCAATCAACCAAACTCGACCCGGTTTTGAAACCGGGTCTCAAACCGGGATTAGGCTCGGTTCGGGTAATGGGCCTTCTTCCAGTGGTTACTTCCAAAACAACGGCTCCGTAGCTGAAAACGTCGGTTTTCTCCGTCGCTCGACCGGTGAGCAAATACTCCGGCGCTAAATACCCCATCGTACCGGCGGCAGCCGTCGCGTCCGGCGATTTATCGTGCTCCGTTTGCCTAGCGAGTCCAAAATCGCCTAACTTAGGATTAAAACTTGCGTCGAGCATAACGTTGCTCGTTTTAACGTCACGGTGAATGATCTGATTCTCGCACTCTTGATGCAAATAAGCCAGAGCGGAAGCGACTCCGAGGAGGATCTTCCTCCGGTGAGGCCACGGTAACGTCGTCGGAGACTCGTGTAATGCTTTGTCGAGAGATCCGTTAGGCATCAGATCGTAGATCAACAGAATCTCTCCCTTCTCTCTGCAGTAGCCTTGGAGACGGAGGAGATTCCGATGACGGAGAGTTCCGATCAGCGATAGCTCCGATAAGAACTCGGTGTTTCCTTGAGACACGTGGCTGCATCTTTTGATCGCGATGATTTCGCCGGAGCCTGGTAAGATACCTTTGTAGACGGTGCCGAACGCGCCGTTTCCGATCACTCGAGTGGCGCTGAAGCTGTCGGTGGCTAGCTTCAGCTCCTTGTAGGTGAACTCCCTCGGCGATTTCATGATCTCCGATGAGAAGGACTCGCTCTTTCGAGTGTATTTGATCTTTTTGGAGTAGAGCCAGATCATCGCTCCGGCGAATAGCGCTAAGAAAAATGCTCCGGCGGTTACTACTCCGGCGACGGCGGCGGGGGATTTTTTACAGAGTTTGTTACGGCAAGGAGAAGATGGATCGGCGGGTTTTATCCGGGAGGTGGGTGAAGAGAGTGAAGGAGAAGACGGCGGCGAAGACGGTGGCTCACCGGACAACGGCGGCGGAGAAGATTCCGATGAATCGAAAGAGGAAGCGAAGCTCCACCAGTCGATGCTGTGAATCTCCGTGCTTCCCTGCGTCGAACCGGAGAATCCAACGAACATCGAATCGCTGACGTACCGATCGAGATTTAACGGAACCGACAAAACCGGCGATATCGGTTTAACGTTTGAGTAAGAGACGTAAACCGTTAAAACCCGGCCCGATCCTTCGTAAGTGATCCACGAGTTCACGGAGTTCCCGCTCTTGAGATCGATGTCGACGTTTCCCAGATCCGCTACCGCCGCCGAAACGACGGCGTTTAGATCCAGCCCCACGTGGTTCCCGTTCACGTCTTTGAATTCCACATCCATCAGCGTGTCGAACTCCACCGCCACAAAACCACCCGACCCGGATCCGGATCCGGATTCTCCGGTTAGACCGAGAAACCCGCTGGCGGATCCGATGGATTCTCCGTCGGGGGAGATCACGAAAGCCAATCCGCCGCCGATCGAGGAAGGGTTGAGGTTAGTCACCGTGAACGAGAAGTAAGTGGAGAAGCTCGCCGGAGACTGCGTCTCCGGGTGCCGGAATCTAATCGGTTTTCCGTAGAGAGCTTTTCCGGCGGTGGAAGTCGGTACGGGGAGCTCGCGGGTGAGCTTTATGGTTCCATTGTTGAGATGAGCGTCGCCGAGAAGCTTGAGGGTTGAGAGAGACAAGGTGCCGAGATCGAATCTGGTCGCCGGAAAGTCGCCTCTTACGAGAAGAGAAGCGAGAATGTGGATGAGAGTCGAGTAAACAGAGAGGAATCTCGGTGGGAGTTTCAACATTTGTAGATATTTTTCATTTGGATTCCTTCACTAATCTGAGGGAGTGAAGCTTTGGGAGTTGGTTGGATTCACTGATACAACCATACAGAGAAGACGATGACAAATCACCGAATCAGACAGAGGGAGACGGAAGAAGACAGAAGAGAGTGGAAATAAAAGGCACGAGTGAAGAAGACATCTGGATCTGACCGACCGACACGTGGCCTTATAAACAGTGATGGAGAAGATCCTCACGTGCAGGCGCGTGCTTGCTTTTGTCTGAAAAAACTCATCAAAAAGTCTTGTAGTAATGTTATGATCGAAGTACTTGTTTTGATTTCTGGTGTTTACAAGTCGGTACAACCAAATTAAACAAAAATAGTTTAATAACTCAATAAAGTGAGTACAGATTAGTAAGTGGGAACAATTTGATACGAGTATATAATAGAGTACAAAAAGCTTCAGTTGTTAGCTTTAACGTAACAAAAGAACATATACGATACAACGTTGTGAAAATATCATGGCACATGATTTTTTTGTTTGACTTCTTTTTTTGTTGCATGGTGTGTCCGTTTTCTTTAAAGATTCTCAAAGGAAAATTCATATGGATATTGATAAATCGACATGCAAAAGAATATTTCAATTCTTAAATCATTATCTCTAACAAATCCACAAGTTCACAACGCAGCCACTCGTTTTCACACCAGCTCGTGTTGATGTGTCATGCGTGTGTTTTGTCTCAGTGTGTATATCTCTTCTCTATGTCCCCAGATATAGTGCCAATTAATTATTTAGCTGGTAGCAAAAAAAAATATCGACTATAGCATCTAATAGTATGAAGTATCTATGTCTCTTTGACTTATATTTATTGCGGTCAATAAGAGTTTTTAGATCTCTTTGCAAAAGCGAACAAGTTTTAGATCTCTTGCGCGATTCTTTTGAGCTTATAATTTTACTTTTGGTTGGTGTAGGTGTTCTCAAACTGGAATATGCTACGACAAAGCTTGTATCTATCCGTACTTTTTTTAAAAGCATTAGAGCCATTTAAAAGAAAAACTATGAAGATCCTACTCAAGTTATAATGTTGAAAGCTATGTCATATGTTATGGACTTGGGGTGGGAAAAGGAAAACAAATTGTTATGGACTTGGGCTGAAACCCATTTTGGCGCAAAAGCTACAAATGTTTAATCTCGCTGGTAGATTTGGAGGAAGAATAGTGTGAATTGTGTGTTCCTGGTTCGAAAAAAAAAAAAAAAAA
>NC_027750.1:543937-548122 GCF_000695525.1 Brassica oleracea var. oleracea
TTCGAAAAAAAAAAAAAAAAAATATAGACCAAACTCTCTCTAGAAAACCCTAGCCGCCAGGGGCTTCCTCCCTTGGTCTTCTCCTCATCTGCCATGGATTCCGGTCAGTTGATGGAGCCTGACCCTCCAGAACCTCCCGATCCACCCTCATCTCCCGTTAGAACTTCTAACAGATCTTTTTCTCCCGTCAAAGCTCTCATCCTCTGCAAATCCCATATCATCAATGGAATTTCATTCTTGGACAGATCTGTCTTTTCCAAGAGACTTTCCATCTCATCTTTCCATCTCATGTTACCGTCCTCTGGTTTAGAATCATTCATGAGTCCAGGTTTAAATATGAAGCTTTCTCAGATCTCAGTGTATTCTGTCTCTGGAGTTCTTTGGCTTTCCATCTCCTCTATGATTTTGGTCCTAAGAAGCTCTTCTACTTCAGTCCCGGTGGCTGGTTTGTTGGTGCTTGGTTTGGGTTCCTCCAATAGCCTTATTACTGCGGAATGCAGTCTCTTTTATGGGTTTCTTTGTCTCCCGTTGCAGTCACTGTTGTATCTCTGAGATTTTCAAACTTATTCACTGGTGTTGTGTTGATTGTTTTGGAGTGTTCTCCTGGTCTGTCCCTAGCCTTGGTGCGGCCATTTACTGCAGTATGCAGTCTCTTTATTGCTTTATGCAGTTCTGCCTGTGTTATATTGAAGTACTTTTGCATTCTGTTGTGGCAGCTTGATGTAGTTATGCCTGACATTTCAATTCCTTGGGTCTTGTTTGTCGACATTTACTGCCCTCTTTCCTCCTCTATGGAGTGTGTTCCCCTTCCAATTTCATCATCTACTTTAAGTGGGTTTGTTTCAGGGAGTAAAACGGTTAAGATTAGAGATACTTCAGATATTGAAGATCTAATCAAAGGCTCATCAAAATGGTGTTCAATCGCCTATGTGTGTGTAGCCATTTCAAGGATTGTCAATTGTGCACTTGTTGCTGTTTCAATCTCATGAATTATATCACTGAATGTGGTCTTTAATTCTCAAGGCTTGCTTTCACCTTGCAGCTTGGTTGTTGAGACTAGAGGACTTCTCCACGCCATTAGTTGTTTAAGTGTTTTGTATGCTTCTATCTTTTTTTGCTTCATTGTAATTGTTGTTTGTTTGGCCAGGATAACTTTGTTATCATGTTCTGTAAACACTTTTTCCTTAAATGGAGAATAAGAATCTATAAAATTTTAGGTTTAAAAAGTGTGTTCCTGGTTCGAATGTATAGAAACAAAAATATTTTTTAGTGATAGAAACTTAATTTAAACGTTAAACTCTGGCATCGTAGTTTAACCGTTGTATATTTGTCATTAATTTTACAAAACAAGAAACAAATGAATGCATGGAAATTGCGATCAACGTACAAAGAACTATCGATAGGCTTTTTGCGGAATTGCATATATGCTAATAAATACGTTTTCGGGCATTCAATAGTTAAAATACAAATCAAAATCATAGTTATTAGGAAGATCATGATGTTAATGGATTATCAACCAGAGCCTATTAATTTGTTTTTTCCATGCAACCCAAATTGAATTTTCTAGCTTTTTTCAAAGTGGGTCGGTTTAGTTAAAGAATCATGTCGGTCCCTTGTGTACTTAGTTGAAACGTTGAATCCACAACTTGTGTTTTTCAAAGTTCAAACTAAAGTAATTTAAAAATTGAAAGAATTTTGCATGATTTCTTCATTTTCAAGATACCAAGTTCGAACTGCATCATTGAATTTACAGTAGCATATATAATCATGATGTTTTTGTTCTCATATCCGGAAAGTAATATAGTGTCTCAGAATTAGTACAATATATTTGAATTATTTAGATATTGTGACGACAAATATTTCAGATCATTTGCCAACCGTTCATTTGACTGGATTAATATTTAAATGAGTGATCTTAATAACTTACATTCTTAGTTTTTAACGAGAAGCCACTCTTGCAGACATGATATTTATCAAGTATTATTGTTTTGAAACATTTAAAGTATATATGTATATATCACACTAATATAATAATGTCGTTACGTCTAAGGTGCGAGTATTGACCGGGTGAGTTTTATAACAAGACCGGCATCCATATTCAAATAGAATGGTTACAACTTACAAAAAGTAATAATTAACAAGATACAAGTGGAGTCATAATATGCAATATATAATACTAATACCATCTCCGACTCGTATCTATAATATAGATCTCTAAAATAGAGGTAAAAATAGAGATGGTGTTTTTTGTTCCAATGTGTTCCTCTATAATAGAGAAATGCTATATTTGCCTCTATAAATAGAGGAACTAGACTTTGACCCGCACACCCGTGCGGGTGTTATTTTAGTTTGTAATGTAATTTATAATTTTTTTGGTTAGTATGTTTTGGTAGATGTTTTATCCTGTTCATTGTATTGTTGTTAGATCCAAAAATATATTAGATATTATATAAGCTATTTATTCTTCAATTTGGTCTTCTTTTTTTTTTTACAATATTTGGCTTGGAAAAAATCATATTATATTGTTTATGAATCTAACAAATTAGTATTTTTTAATATTTACCACAGTATCTATTTTTTAAAACAAAAATTTATATATTTTGTGAATTTATATTACTGCAAATCAATGTCTCACCATTTTTATATGCCAAATAAATTTCAAATTACAACACTCATAAGTTTTATTAATTTGAAGTGATTTTTAACATTAAACTTTTTTTCTTATTAATGTGAAAATATATTTAAAAATTATATTAATTTGAAGTGATTTTATAATTGTCTCTAATTCATGTAAGACATAAGATCCTGTTTAGTGATCTGTTCAACAAATACATTACTTAGGTTTTGTAAAAGTTCTCATTTGTAATCTTTAATTCAATTATATTTTGGCACTTGATTTAACAATCTCAGTTTTCTAATTTATTTAAACCATTTTATGCAGGTACTGGAATTGTGGTGATACGAAAGATGAATCCCATTTCATCGTTGGGGAGATATAACTGTAATTATTGGGTCAAACAAATGTCAATGGGCTTGTCCGATCATTATGTATTATGGCGTGAAAGCCTTTTCTAAAAATTAGTGAAAGTGTAGGGTTAATATCAGTGGCATAGAAATGTAATTATTTAGAAAAAATCAGGGCTAAGTACTATTTGTACTTCTGTTTTAATAGTTTAGATGTTCAGTTGACATGTAAAAAATGTCAAAGTGTACGATAATATATGCAAAAAGTATACTAACTGAATAGTTAGCAATATTCCCCTATATATTAAAAGAGAATTCACTTTAGTGATTTCTGGTGACGTGTCACTCATATGTTAAGTTTTAAGAAATTGTTATAATTTGATTGGTCGAATGTTCTTAATTTTTATTTATTTAATTTATATCTAAAAATTTAAGGTAAGTTTAAAATCATTTAACATCACTTACCATATAATCTAAAGAATATTACAAATAACAATTTATGGAAACTAATTTTCAAAATTATAGAAAGATTAATAATGTTTTATTTATTACTTTTAATATTTATAAACTATAATATAATGAACGAAATTTTATATAAGATAATTATAATAGTTTTATACTCTACTTGATGAATTGTATTCAAATATAATTATATAATAACTATTTTAAATATTACAAAATCCAAACATGTTTATTAATATTATTTTTAAATTATTTATCGTTGTTTAAAGAATAAATTTATCAGAATTTTAAAATAATTTATAAAAATATAAACCTATTATATATTGATTGAGAAGTCACATAAGTGATTTTTTATTACGTGTCGATCATAAATAAACTCTTCAAATTGTTATAATTTGATTGGCCGATGATTTTTAATTTTATTTATTATAATTATATCTAAAAAGAAAGGATAATTCAATTGCCACTTTCCAAATAATCTACATAATTTTAGAAATAATTATTTATGGTAACTAATTGTTGAAACTATGAAAGAGTAATAGTGTGATCAATTTTTTTATATATTTATAAATTACATAAAATAATAAAAAAAAATGTTTATTTGAATTGATATAATAATTTTATATTCGTATAGAAAGCTTTATATTTTTATATAAAGTATCATAATAACTATTAATATCTAATAAATTCCATGCATGCTTTATAAATCATTTATTAAATAATAAATAAATTTATAAAATTATTTATATTGGCTTATCA
>NC_027750.1:548883-567352 GCF_000695525.1 Brassica oleracea var. oleracea
ATTTGATTAATATTTTTAAGTAAAAACCAGTGGCACAACTTGTAATTAACAAATATAATTAAGGACTAATTTCTATTTGTACTTCACTTTTAATAGTTTAGATGCTATTTTTTCTCTCTCTATATTTAAAGAAAAAAATAGCATTCATTTATTTATAGAGGTAAATATAGCATTTTTCTATTATAAAAGAACACATTAGAGCAAAAACACCATCTCTATTTTTTCCTCTATTTTAGAGATCTCTATTATAAAGATGGATTAGAGATGCTCAGACACTCTGTAAAGTTCTTTATATAATACAAATCCAACTCTCTCTCTATCTTTTTTACTACCTTATATAAAATCTAAGTAGATATATTCATATATCGAGGTACATACGATTTGTATTATATTCCTAGTTTACGTTCGAACTTCATCGACTAATTTTGGAAAGACAAGATTCCAGATGAATTAGATCAAGAATAAGATATTACAAACCCAAACTATTTACACAGACTGGAATTTAATCTGAATTTCAGATTTTACGGCTGAACACCAAAATAATTAACTGTGTATAGACGTATAAACTATGATAACACTAAAATCATATGATATTTAATCGTCTACAAACATCGGATACCGAGAAGGGAATATGAAAGCATCCAATGGATCTAAAGAAGGCAAACACAAAAAGCCAAAAGAAAGGTTGGGTTGAATTATTTATGGAGTTGAATTATTTATGGAGTTTTTATAATGTAATCTCCAAGATGTGTATAATTATTGTACTACTTGTTCATTTTATGTTATATTCCGAGACTCTTTTTTTTGTAACACTTGTTCATTTTATGCTATATTCCGAGACTAAATATTCAAAATGAAGGTTTATGACGCATCGTGGTAGTTGTAGTATAGTGGAACTCGCAACATATATGTGTTTTTTTTTAAACCTACATTCACCTTTCAAAACCAATTAAATAAAATAAACACAACTTCCAAATCATATATACATTTACTAACAACACTTTCGATGTTCAAATGTCCAGCAAAAAAATCGATATTTAAATGAGTCGAAAATATATGTATCAATCCAGATCACATTCTTATATTCGCGTCAAAATTATAAATTTAATTCATGTAATATTATTATATTAATAAGAACAAATTTTAAAATTCAAAAACAAATTGTAATGTATACTCCTACGTGATATATCAAATGGTTAAACGAGTCTAAGCAAATCCTATAAACCCATCGCTATATTAGACTTGGTTCCAAATCTTAAGAATGGAAGTGACACTTATCATGCATTGTCACCATGATGCTCATATACTTCTAGATATATGACTGATAAAATGGATAAATACGATATATTGATAATAGAAGATAGCAATGTGCATGAAAATCATAGCTCAAAGAGAGGGTCCCACAGACAGAGAGACAGGCGTCACGGACTTCCTATCGTCTTCATCGGGAAATGCAAATGATCCCCCCTCTCTCTCTCTCTCTCTCTCTGTTACATTACAAAACAACATGCTATGTTTGGTCCAACTCTGTAATTATGCCTTCATCATTTCTTCCGATCTATATGCTTAAAGGCAATTCCCTTTTCTTCTCACTTCCTCGACATCACAACCAAAAGAAGAAAAGGAAGATCAAACTTGTACAGTACAAGTTAGAAGTGGAATTTTTGTAGTCCACTCAAGAAATCAAATGGAGTAGTTTTATTTTGTCCACGCGCATGATCAATATTTTTGAATCTATTTTTCAATATATTTCAGACTCTTTGTACTCTTTTTTGCTAAAATAAATAGCAAAAAGAAACTAGGTATGAACCATGTTCAACTTTTTTTTAAAAAAGATGAACCATGTTCAACTTCTAACAAGAGTACATTGTCATCCCGGCCAACATAGCATAAGTAAACGTTCTAATTTAGGTTATTGGCGACAAAGTGAATAGATCATTTTACCCAAAAAAAAGTGAATAGATCATAGATTTAGTGCCACATTTTGACTTTGGCGTACATGCACTTAGTAGTTACGTCCAAACCTAAATACATTTAATTTTAGAAGACCTAAATCACTTTGCATTCCCAGTTACAAATGTTTTTTTGTCAGCAGTTAACAATGTTTATATAGAGAATAGTTTAAAGGAAATGCAAATTACAAAAAGGCCTTTTTTGAGTTCCTAAAACTTTTTGGAGTCAAAGATAAGCTCCCTTTTAAAAACGGGAACTTTTTACAGCTACCTATATGCTTTGGTCTTGGGACACATAACATTTTCCTTTGCCAAATACACAGTTTCTTGGGTGCGTAGAATCTTCATTTTATAATAAATAGGAGTTGAAACTGTGTGCAGTTAAATTTATATATAGATCCAAAACATAGCAAGTGCATATTAACGTAGATTTTTATATATAGATCCCTTATAACATTTATATTTTCTAACTTTTAAATTCGCTATAGATGTACACATGCACGTGTGTCTATGTAACTGCGAGAAAGGAAGAGACTGGCCTTTTCTCAGAATTACTATTATTAATTAAAAACAATTACTTTCCCTTTTGAAAAAAATTCATAGATTGACTAAACCAAAAAAGAAAAAAAAGTAGATCTCTATAAGAACAACTCCCAGATCTCTCAGCATTATTTAGCCGAAGAAAACTTTATTCCTGTACTAGATCCCTTATAAATTTATAAAAAATCCTCTTTCAATAAAATTTATATATATACACTTCCGCGTCTTGAATTTTTTTCCTCATCTTCTTTGGTCTTTTCTTGTCATTTGGCATAACCAAAGAGTCAAGCACATTCAAACATTCCCAAGCCTTAAAACCAAAAGAAACTTAGATGCTCTTGTTCTTGTTCTCCCTCTAAAAACTATCCCCTAATTAACTCTCTCTTTTGTTTGTATACTGTTCTAAATCTCCTGATCACCTTCTTGTTTTCTTGCAAGGTTTTATAAAAAAAAACAAAACCAACTTCTTGTTCTTTAGCTCTGGTTTACATCTAAACAAAAACTATGCAGATGATTCCAGGAGATCCATTTTCTATTTCATCTTCCATGGGAGGCTTTGTCCATCAAGAACAGCATATTCATCATCTTCAGCAGCACATCCCTGAACTTAACCCTAATTCCAACCCAAACCCTAGTGCAAAACCAAATTCGTCATCAGCCAAGAAGAAGAGAAATCAACCTGGCACCCCAGGTACCACCTTTGTCAGCAGCCACCACAATATACTCATATATATTTCTACATATCTAAACATGCACACATATTCTGTAGAAAGCTCCATATTTTCAAAATCTTGTTTTCACTGAAATTAACATTATTAACCAAATACAATATGCGCACAAACACACACGCACACACATATATATACAAACACACACGCGCACACATTTTTTGGTGATCTATAAGACTATATCTAATATGTATGAATCGTAGAATTCATTAGATAAAATTATACATGCCTTACAAAAATAATGATACATCGTATTTGTACATATGGACAGATCCAGATGCGGATGTCATCGCTCTATCGCCAACAACCCTCATGGCGACAAACAGATTCGTCTGCGAGATCTGCAACAAAGGGTTTCAAAGGGATCAGAACTTACAACTCCATCGCCGTGGCCACAACCTTCCATGGAAGCTGAAGCAACGGTCAAACAAAGAGGTGATAAAGAAGAAAGTATACATATGTCCTATCAAGACTTGTGTTCACCATGATTCCTCTAGGGCCCTTGGAGACCTCACTGGGATCAAGAAGCACTATAGCCGCAAGCACGGGGAAAAGAAGTATAAGTGCGAAAAATGTTCTAAGAAATATGCTGTTCAATCTGATTGGAAGGCGCACGCGAAAACTTGTGGCACTCGTGAGTATAAGTGCGACTGTGGCACGTTGTTCTCCAGGTACTACATTTGATCAATTATGTATGCGATGAAAAACGTTTGGTATTGTTGCCTTGATATTGAATTTAAGTATTATTACTCGTTAATCAGTCTATTGTGTGAAAAAAAAAACTACTAATTAATACGTATAGATGGAGTATATGATATGTAGCTATACTGTCGGTATGAATGTGTGTGCAATGTCTAGTGATTTGATATTGCTGAGAAGTTTGATTAGGGCGCAGAGCATTAATTCAAGAGTTTCTGATTTTTAGGGACACGATTTAATTTTAGTTTTAAGATTTTGATAAAAGCTGACACTTAATGAATATGATATTCGATGAGATTTTTGATGGTATGAGCATCTATTTTGTGTCTTTGCATATGTACATGTCTATTTGGCTTAACTCTTTTCTCCTATTCACACGATATGGCAAGTGATTATATACGTACATACACACACACATATATTATATAAGTATTGCAGTATGTTTTATTTTAATAGCTATGTTTTGTGTTTGTTTCTGTCTTCATGTCTTGAGTTAGTGAGTTTGCATAGGAGAAATAAATGCTTCCTCCGGCCAAGAATGTCTTGTTTTGCTAATGATTTCAAATTCAATGCTATGTTACATAATGAATGCGTTTTCTTAAATTAATTATTATTATCACATGTTGTTATTTAAATTTATATACAAACCCTAAACCCTTTCTACTATAGGAAAGATAGTTTCATCACACACAGAGCGTTCTGCGACGCATTAACAGAAGAAGGGGCGAGAATGAGCTCACTTAGTAATAATCCAGCGATCTCTACAACAACGAGTCTTAATTTTGCAAATGATTCACATGTTATAAATAATCCAAATCTTCCCCATGGATTTGTCCACCGAGGAGTTCATCATCCAGACATTAATGCAGCTATCTCTCAATTTGGTTTAGGGTTTGGACATGACCTAAGCGCAATGCATACGCAAGGTACATCATATCTCAATCATTTTCCTAATATAGACCATTTTCATTATTATCCCAGTTTATATCAATTCCGTGTAGGTTCCTCCGAAATGGTACAAATGGCCTCCACCGGGAACCACCACCTCTTCCCCTTGTCTTCGTCATCATTCCTCTCTGATTTCTCCGACCACCACTACAACCAACAGTTCGAAATCCCCACGACTTCCACAAACCCTAATCTCACCTTATCATCATCCTCAACATCACAACAAACCTCAGCTTCACTCCCATCACTACATCAACAACACCAAACCCTGAAAGGCTCTTCTTTCTCCCCACTCTTCTCCTCCTCCTCCGACAAAAAACAAAACAAGCCTCTTTCTCCAATGTCTGCCACTGCTCTCTTGCAAAAAGCTGCACAAATGGGATCCACTAGAAGCAACTCCACCACCGTTCCGCCCTTATTCGCCGGCCCAACAATGACTTCATCCTCGTCCGCCGCTTCTCCTCCTCCTCGATCATCTTCTCCATTGATGATCCAACAAGAACTCAACAACTTCAACCACAATCTTGCTCCTCCTACCAGTGGTGTAACCACGAGTAGTGTCGATAATAATAATCCATTTCAATCAAATCGGTCAGGTCTAAACCCGGCTCAACAGATGGGTTTAACCCGGGATTTTCTTGGAGTGAGCAACGAGAATCACCCTCACCAAATGGGTCGCCATCCGTTTTTGCCTCAAGAACTCGCAAGGTTTGCTCCATTGGGTTGATTTAATTAGATCTGATTCACTACATATTTGGAACGTAAATCAAGAGAAATATGGAGGACAATATTTTGTGATTATGTTTGGAAGTTTCTTCGAGGAGACAAGTCTAAAAAATCGTACTCCCTTGTGAGGCGGTCGGAATGTGGGGACAAAAGTTGACAAGATATCATCCTATCAGTTTACATTAAATGCTATATGTACTTTTACTATGTTTTGTGATGATCAGTTTACAATAAATGCTACTCCCTCAGTTTTTTTTTATATAAATCGTTTTAGAAAAATTTTAATATTCTAAATTATATGATATTTTTGATTTTCTATGTAAAATTTATTAAAACTTAATGTTATAACACCAATGATAATATACATTCTATTTTATTATTGGCTGATTTGTGGTTAGGTAAATAATTAATGATGTTTTTGTTTAAAAAACATAAAAGTTAATGATTTTTTAATTTATGTGCACGATTCTAAAACGACTTATATTAAAAAACGGAAAGAGTATGTAATTTTACTATTTTATGACGATCATCATCATATATCTATACCATGACAAACATGGATTTGAATCTTGCTGCATTGTTGTTTTGTAAATGTTATTTTCTTTGGTTGTTATCATTCAAGAAAATAGTCCATATATTCAGGCTTTTCAAAACTTTTTACTACACGGTTGAAATTGCCTTTCAATAGTTCTCGAAATATGAGTCAACGTTCCTTTGGATTTTGCATAGACTAACATCTAATAATAGTTTTTAGCTGATGTCAGCTAATATTTTTAGTAGACCGATAGGTATTGTCTATCTAATTTTGACTTATCTCTAACTCCCACACGAGATATATAAAATATGAACGTTTTGCGGTTCATTCCTTTTCATGATCAAAGCCAATAAAATAAAAATACAAATTTGTAAATATTTTGTCCCCCACCATCAATTTACTGACGCTATCGTATGCTACTGCACCACTAAGGCATAGGTTTGAAATGTAGAGATTAACATTCCACCAGTAGCCTATCTGGCTATCTCCATGCTCGGTATTGTATATATATATAACTACCAAACAACCTCATGAATCATGAGTTTCGGTACGTTCTTTTGTTAACCAAATTTTCCTTTTACCGGTTTAAGACACTAACATTTAGGGCGATCGAATATGAACGGTATTAGGCCCAATTAAGGTTAATGCCCGGATGTTACTATAGTTACACTTGAAACATGCAAATCAAAATTGAAACACGTGTGCATTTTTTTTTTCATCAAAAAAGTTTTGAATCAAAACATTAACACAATCTCAAATTACAACAAAAACTCATCGTTCTTCTTAAAATCCAATATGTAGACTCTTGAATAGATCTCTCTCTCTCTCTCTCTCTCTCAAGTTATATCCACAGAGAAGAAGCAGCAATGGCTGCCACGGTGGCGATTATCCCGTATCTGATCCTCTCTGCATCAGATGAATCAGTAGAATCTCCTCCACCGTCGCTACCGGAAGCTGAACCTGTCGTAACCGAGCCGCCTTTTTCAGGCGCCGGAGCAGGAGCCGCCGAGCTTGAACCAAACATTGCTAATGGCAGCAAAACTTGATCCACTTGGTACACGGCGATCTGCTTATCGCTGTAGACGGAGTTAGCCACGGTGGCGCTCACAACTCCGGTGGTGATGTTGACTTGGTTACCGGAGCTAGTGATGTTAAGAGGGAACTTACCGTTTTGTCCATCACCAGCTTGCGTGCGTAAGGGGTTACTTACAGTTTGAAACTGAGGCATGGTTAAGAGTGTAGGAAGGACGTGGAACTGAACAAGCTGAACTTTTTGCTGGTCGGATAATGAGTTCAATGTTCCGGATTTGAGGCTGCTAAATGCGTTATCGGTCGGGGCAAACACGGTTAGGCCTTGGCTCGATGATGAATTGAGCTGAGTGTTGATTTGGTCTGCGGCTTGGGTGCTTTTGAGGAGTCTTATGAACATTGTGTATTGACCGGCTTTTTCTAGGACTGCGGTTATGTTGGTTGGACCTGAAGGGGTTGGAGCTGGAGCCTGACCATTGGTTGTAGCAATAACGAGGAAGAAGATGAAGAGATTAACGGACATGAATGTTCTTGATATTGCCATTGTTGTTGTTGTTGGTCTATGTGTGTGTGTGTGTGTGTGGTGAGAGGTTTTAGGGTTTGTTATAAAGAGAGATGTAGTAAGGTGAAGAGTAGGATTCTTTAGTTAGTGTGAAGATTATTACTTGTTAACTATAACAAATTCTTTCAATTGATCCAATTAAGAGAGATTGGAAATTTTTTTACGCTAACATTACCAAAGTTGTTTAGATTAGAGTGATAGAGAGAGTGGGCGAGAGATTGCTTTGAAGGAAGGTTGGGTGGGTGAGGATTGAAAATTAAGAATGAAACTGAAAAAGGGTTACGTGTGATCTTTCAAAAGCTGTGAAGAAGTGTTATTCAAGAAATGTGAGATTGCTAATCATTCTACTCATCATGATTTATGTGACATGTGTGCCTCTGTCATCATGTAATGTAAGAAAGAAAGAAATATATACGATGCAAAAAAATTTAATTGGATGATAATGCTTTGCAACATTATTACCAGGGAGAACTAATAGTATTAGCTTAGATTTTTGTTTTGTTTCTTCTTTGGAAAACATTGGTTAAAGTTAACTTAGGTGCCATTACATGATCGGGTCGTTAGTAGTCAATGTAATCTTTTCTTTTAAATATTCCAATTCTTTTTTGTTTGTTTGGTAAAAAGTCTTAATTTTAGAAAGTATTCCATTCATACAGCAAAATATTTAACTAAGAATTTTAGATGTATCGAGATCTTATATCTTAGATTGTGATTATATAAAAGTTTCGTATAACGAAAAATGTAATGTTTAATCATCTTGACAATTTTCGATGATCTACAATTTTATTTCATGACTATAATGTCAATGAAAATGAGTTTGAACCGCAAAACAACCAAGAAAAGGCCAAAAAGAAGAAGAAAAAAAACACTGCCAAGATACAAAATCTACAACTCTCGAGCCTTGATCTCGGGTTGAATGAATTTTTCATCATCTTTCTCCTCATATATCGTCCCCAAAGAAGGCGAAGCTGAGACCCTCAAAGGGAAAACAAGAATCGCCGGTAGGACTTCAAAAGGTCCGATCATCCTCGCCATTCAAAAAAAAAAGGTATTAAAACTAAGATATATCTCCTCCAATTTGACTTTGAGAAGTATATAGTAGTTTTTTTTTGGCTAAGTATAGTAGGTGTCGACTTTGTTGAGATGTTCAGTATCTGAGATTATCGAATACCGCTTATATTTATAGAGAGTTCAATCGTAATCATCGTGCGAAAATTATTAAAAAGAGTGTTAGTGGAAGAGCAAATAGTGGTTTAGTTTGATGAGACGCGTTAAGCAAAACTCACGTGGGAACATATGTCAAGTATGACGCGGTCTCTATTTGTCGCACGTGCTATTCATGTATCACATTCAGATTGACGCGCTTCTGATTATAAAAACAGAAGTGACGCGTATACTGCTTAGTTCACGGACACGTGTGGCTTGTCTAAATAAAAATATAATATGAGAAATTCTAAATCAAAAATATTTAAAATTAAACCCTAGAGTTTATGATTTATACAAAAGTTCAGAGTTTACCCAAGGGTTTAAGGGTTTACCCAAGGGTTTAGTGATTAAGATTTAGGGTTTAGTATTAGTGTTAGTAAAATTTAGTTTTTAATGTATGATTTAGGGTTTAAGATTTTCCAACGGTTTAGAGTTTATCCAAAGTTTAAGGTTTAACGTTTATGGTTTAGGATTTAGGGTATAGGGTTTAGTATTTTGCTGAAGATTTAACAATATTAATTTATTTATTTTTTGTAACTATTTTTATGTATTTTTATGTATTTTATTTTAAAAATATAATCTAATTTGGATATTCAATTTTATTTCTTTTTTTAAAAGATATCAACAAATACTCAAATAATATTATATTCTTGTGGTTGACAAATCATCTCACCAAACCAATCTACCGGTTTGTGACTCTAATTTCCGGTTTAAGTTTGGTTTGATATGTCAAAAAATTATTGTTGGTTTTTGGTCCGGTTCATGTATGGTTTGATGGATAGACTTCTTTTTACATAATTTGTTTGTATGAAAATTGAATATTAGACCGGATTCCTAGTACCGAATCGGTTCGGTTAGAAAATTCATAGAGATTATATTGGAATAAGTCAGCTCGAAATTGAACATATCGTATGTTTGGTATTAGGAAGTGATCATCGAACTACAAGACGTGTAAGAGCACAATTATCCATGTCTCTTAGATAGGTTTCTTAATTAAGCCGTGGAAGAGCCATCGCTTAGACTACACGTGTCGTTGAAAAAAAAAACAAAGTCTTTTGATTCTTCCACTTATCGCTTCGTCTCTGTCTCTCTGATCGGACCTCCGTTTGGATATCTGTTCCAAGTCGAAACCAGAGAACTCTTGTTGAGAGTTGCGATCGTCTCTCGATCTTCTCCAACCCCTTTGACTGTTTTTCTTCTTCTGGTAAACTCGTTTTCTCTCTTCACCGTTGACGGCGAACTCCACGATGACGCCTGTTCGTGTTCTCTTATGTTTCATTTGTGAATCAGTTTCTCTTGATCATATAATTTCTGAAGAAATCTTCAATTTTCTATGTATGGGAAGCCATTAGAGAGATATCAAAGCATCAAACTTTTGTTCAACGTTCAATTTTGTTCAATTTTCGATCTCATGGAAGCCATTAGAGAGATAAAGGTCAACACTTTATTCATCGTTCCATGGTTTTTCATGTGTGTGTATGATATCAAAGCATCAAACTTTTGTTTGTTTAGTAGTTAGACGGTGTGGTTAAGACGTTGCTAAAGTATTGTGTGATACTAAAGGATTAAGCTTTTGTTTGTTTCATTGTTGGATGATGTGGTTAGTTGCTGAACTATCACTTGTCAAACGAGTATTAGATCATTAATGTTTTGTTTAATGGTACGTAGTACTGTGAGAGTTGTAGATTGTATAAACTTGTAATTTGTGTTGCTGTGTTTGGCTTTTAAGTAGAGTGAGTGAGGAGGGAATGAACATGGACTCATCAGTTTTGGCTCTTGTGTTGTTTTCATCAATGTTTCAGAGCAATATAGGGATGCGGATTCTGGCTTTGGTTCTATGCAAGCAAAGGAAATGTTGGAGCATTTAGAGAGTGTTCTAGCTAATGAACTTGTTGCTGTCAAAAGCGGCCACTACACTTGATGAAGCCCTTTGATTTCGAAACAACCAGAGTCTTTTGCAAGGTTTTGTTCTTTTGTGATCTCAGTTTTAGTTCTATTTTGCTCTGTTTCTGCAAGAAAATAAAATGGTGATGTGAAGCTTTGTTTTTCTTTGCAGGATGTTGAAGTATGATGCATGCAAAGACGAGAGTATTTGATCATTATAAAGAATGGAGCTTGTACTTTGCAGATGATCCAATCCATACAGATGGTCGCTGATGTGCGGCAGTTCCAAACTACTGAAGCACGGTCAGTCTCATCTCTTTTGTTCTCTTTGATGTAAATAATGAGACATGTGTGTGATTATTCAGTTGCTAGTTGTGTAAAGCAGTGTCTAGGATAACTTAAAGAACGGAAAAATCAGTAGGTTGACGGTTTGATTAGTTGACTCGTTGAGTCCAATGTTTATCTTCTCATCACAATGTTTCATAATTTTGTTTTTTTAAGATAGCTTAAATTTATCTTCTTCTCTTCACAATGTTTCATAATATTTTTTAAAAAAACTCCCATTGTAGCACAAAATTTAAGAATATCTTAACTAAAGTTCTTAACTACCAAATATTAATAAAAAACCATTAAGAGCCCCAAATGAGTTTGTAGGGTTAATGATGCTCTGAGTTCCAAAAAAAGCTCACAGTTATCACGAGATATGATTATAAATTAATATACAAAACTCGTCTTATACATTTATAGAGAATTACATCAGCAATAATCTATCTAAACCCCAAGAAGGAAGATCAAATGATCACTAAACGTCTTCTTTATCATGTTCTTGATCGTCTTCTTCGGTCTCTCTTTCTTCTATAATCGTTTCAAGAATCGGACAAGTAGATGGTTTCTCCGGAAAAATTATCTGCGGAGGAGGCGACTCCATCCACCATGCCACATCCATCTTCACCACCATAGAATCTCTATCGCAGCGGTTTTCAAAGAAACACATATTTGAGCGATAGGTTTGGAACTGTAGAAATATTTCAAAAAGATATTACGTTTTGGGTTGGGGAAGTAGTGTTATTGTTCGAGTACATATATAGAGGAAGAGAGAATGATTGGTTGATTTGAAAGGTGGACAAGTGGACGATCCATAATGAACCAAGTTGGTTGTTGACGTCTTGGTCTTGGTTGCTATAATTACAAAAAACGATGGAACCATACGAATATTCTGGAACCTCTAATTTCTTTACCTGCATGAGCAACACGGGTGTATCTTTATGTTCCTACACGTTTCTATCAAATGTTTAAGACATTTTTTTGTGCGTTGCATATCGCTTTTGTAGTACATATCGCTCAGTCAAGACGTATGCTTAAACGTTTTAAGTAGTGTAGACGATTATTTAGGCCCACATAAGAGTATCATGGACTCATTCTTATGGGTTGACGATACAGTTCTTATAACATTGTAAGAAACCCATAAGACAAAATGCTTAGATATCGGAGAATTAAATGAAGCCCAGAGTGAAGAGAACCATTGTAATCACTCTATGCAAAGTGGCTAATTCTGGCTAATTGAATGATTCCTCAGATGATGTAAGCGAAGTCATATGAATTGTATAATTTCTTTTTATTTTCAGATTATAGATTCGTTTTAATTTCTATAACCTTTATATTTTAATCAAATTATTATGCATGTGTAGTACGTCTCGGTATTTTTATTGCTTTGTAAAGATGTAAAACAAAATAAGATGAAAACCCTTTATAAATAAGAGGTAAAACAAAATAAGTCAAATCTTTACTCTCAAATATAGAAATAAACAAAAAAAATAGAAATAAACTGTACAATTTTAGAGATCTGTAAGCTATCTTTTATGTTGGGCTAAGGTCGATCCTTCGAAAACATGACACATGCAAAGTTAATCAAATATTATATATAGAGGCTCTAGAGTCCCCCTTTCTTTAATTTCTCCAATATAAAATGCATGTTTTTAATACTTAGATTAACTGAAAAATTAGTCAATGACCTGAAAAGATAGGATAAGATAAGGATAATTGAAAGATTGCTATCTTCTTGCGCTTCTTTTCTCTTGTTTTTCTATTCTTGACATGGGAGAATATTTTTTCTTGATTTTATATGTTACCTATGTAAATATACATAATATTATTGTATATATTGCATAACACTATATTATAAAATTTGAATAAGTAGGTGACCGTGTTGTCACAAGACAATTCGATGTTCTATATGTTCTACATATAAGATTAATATACAGATGGCATGGCATCAAATGATCAAACCTTCCACCTAAAAAGTGAACTTATCACATCTCGTGCATAAATATTGGAAAAAATATTCTCACACAAGTTCTTTCGGCATCAGTCGATACTAAGGATTAGACGTCACTGGGTAAATAATGCAAAACAATTGGTCGATGTTGGTGCTTGGTTTTCATTGTCTATATTTAACCAACACTATTCGCATGGCTCAGTTTCTAAAAAAAAAAAAATCGAGACTCAATTTTTTTTTTTTTTGAAAAACAATGGAGACTGAACTTCTTTCTATAATTTTTTTTTTGATTAAAACAGAGGTATCCCAGGCTTATGGAAAAATCTAGACTAATCTCCAAAGAGAGATGCATCCCACGGATAGACCTTCTCTTCGGATATTCAAATGAGCTCTAAAGCATAGGCTCATATCCGTGTTAGGTGACCAGAATAATTGTGACTTAGTTTTGCACAGCAGGTGGATCGAACCTGAAACGTGTCGGCGTCTCAGTCCCGTCTCCTTACCACTCGACCACAATCGCCCGGTCTTCTTTCTACAATTTGGTAGTATATGTTTGTGTCTGCTGAGGCTGATCCAAGCTAGGTTAATCTTAGTTGTAGTTGCTAATTCTAATATTTATATCATTTTATAACTCACAAAACGATACCATGATTCGATCAAACAAAAGAGAAATTCAATACTGAATTAAATGTTTATATAAACGAAAAATCAACCATGTCTTTTGTTTTACAACCATGTCATGGGTTCTTCCTGACAAATATCAGTTAATTGACCCGAACGAATCAGCTCTGGTGGTAAAGGAGTTGCGGCTGTAACTTCCGCCATCCGGTTTCGATTCGCGCTGGAAGAGACTATTTACATTGTTTGAGTTCCTAGCAAAGAGGTGAAAACACTTTTCTTTTTTTTACCAAAAAAAAATATCAGTTAATTGGGTTTGAAGCCATTTTTTAATAGCATATACTGACATGTACACTAAGCAGATCATTTGAAAAATCTATGACATTTTCCAGCAACTATTTGTTCGGCGATAAAGCAACAAAAGAAATCGTAAAAGTAGAAAATGTGCAACTACAAAGTAGATTACGATAATACGGCTGAGCCGAGGACTATTTGATATATTTTAAATCACGTATGAAACTATACATAAATTAGATATAAACATCCAAATATAATTCAATAAGAAGCTCGATTGATATATATACATAAATTATATATATCATATATAATCTATGATATATTTTTGTAACCTAACGCCCGCTGTTTTGCCGGAATTACTCGTGGTTGTAACGGTTGTGATGTCCTTTGGATTGATAATTAATGCAATTTTCATTTTTTGTTTTAAAAAAAGCTAAATTATTGACTTAGCTAGCATTATTTTATTTTTTGAATGAATGTTAAATTAATTCAAAAATAAAATAAACTGGTTTGTACAACATAGTTGTTTAAACTGAATTCATAACAGAAAAAAAAACAATTTTTTTTTCCTATCCCCTTGTTGCTAGCCATATCTGCATACTTCCTTCGTAGCCTCTGTGTTTCGTGTCCTTAGCTAGCATTATTTTTATTTGTCTTTTTGTTGGTACTGGGTTTTGCTATACTATATCTAAAGCTCCAATTATGGAGAGGTCTTATCGACCAATAATTAATTGGCCACACTATACCCTATTATTTAAATTGCAATTGGTTCAACAGATACGCTCCTTTATTTGGCAGTTATTTTATACTATATGATTACAAATACAAACTTCATACGTTTAGTTACCCGAATACATCAAACATATGCTTCCCTATAAACAGTTTGACATATGATGTAAATAGATTAAACAAAGATAATCCAATTTGCATTTTCACCATTCGTAGAAAACCATAAAGATGTGAATTATATCAAACTATTTCACAGATATATTACTTCTACTATCATATATATGTATAACTGGTCTTGTAAGTTTATTTTTTACAATAATGACAATGAAGTTTATATATGCGTGGCCGTAGACGATTTATTCGCGACCCCAAGTGTTATGCTATGATCAGATAATTGTTCAACTTTTTTTTTTGCAACACAGATAATTGTTCAACATATTTTGCCTTTTTGCACAATATTCTGCCAATTTTTCTATAATATACTATTATCTAGTTTGTTGGATGTTGCATTTTAAGTTTGTCCACATTATAAAAATTATAAGTAGTAGTAGTACATAACATGATAAGTATACAATGTACTACGTATAACTTGTTAATATCTGGCATCTTTTGTCCATTCTTGTAGTTTAACATCAAGTGAATCAAAAATTAAGGGACCTCGATGGCGTGTCAAGATATTGACGTCTGAAACATCCGTAATTTCAAAAACGAGAAGAGGTCCAGTGGGCCAGTTTTTGCTGACAAGCGACATCTCACCTATTATTGGTCCACGTTACGTTAATTATCCTCCATAGAAATACCAATGAAATTATGGTTGTAATATTTCTATTATAGTATTACGAGAGACAATAGTAATTTTCCCCAAAAAAAAGGTTTTTTTTTATTTTTTAATTTTACAAAGAGAATGGTTGACAAGCAATAAATATTGAAAACGAAAATCAGTCATAGTGGAAACAATTGAATCCCACAATTGCTAATGATATTATTTACTATTAAAATAGTATGAGTACACTTCATGTCCCTATTAGTCCACGTGAAGTAATCCGACGTGTCTATTTTACTGATTAAGAGGTGAAAATAATCAGACGTGTCATTCATCTTTGGACAATCCAATAATTGTGCACATAGCCTGGGCTACGTTCCCCTGCGGACAATCCCACTATAAGTCTTTTACAACAAAATGCAGGTACCATACTATATCCGGTTTGTGAAAGATAAAAACTGAAAGCATGATTAACGGTGTATCTTAATTTGGTTCTTAAAGAGTGGATCCTACTGTTTTTATAAAAACAGTGTCTTCTGTCTATAAGAACCGAATTTAATTTGGTTCTTGCACTGTTTGCGGACCACCACATGTTGTTTTTTAATTTTTTTTTATCGGAATCCGTGCAAATAAAAACCTGTGCGATTGGTTCGTCAAATAAAAACCCATGCAACGTTAATCATGCTCTAAGACATAGTACTGTAATTTAGAGCAACCCCATTGCTCCAATATCATAAATGGAGTTCTAATCAAAATAAAATTTACATTTTAATAGAATTTAATAATTTAATTTGTTTTTGTTAAAAAAATATATATATATTTGTTTTTGTTTCAAAAAGAATTGAGTGGTTTGGTAAGTGACAAGTGGTTTGTGGTTTCTAAAGAGTATTTCAACATTATTATTTTTTAGAAACTCTTGTTGTTTCTTTCTTATGTTTTGCATTTTTGTTAATTATTTAGATATTCCCTAAGTATCTAGGGGTATATGTGTATTTAGCATTGCTCTGGCCAAAACACTAGATAAGAAAATTTTAAAAACTTCAAAATCCATGAAAACAGTTTGTAAAAATAAATTTTAAGATGTACAACCTCTTTTCAAGAGGTATATATTGTATTGTCTTATCACCATTGATATTAAAATTAAAAACAAAAGGTGTTTGTTTTAATACAAATCAAATTTTAAAAAAGAGCTCTGAAATAACTTGTTAAAAAAAATATTAATAGTTCTAGCTGACAAAAAATATTATATAGCACTTAAATTAAAATAATTTTTCCAAGATTGTTATTTTTTAAGATCAACAAATTTCATACATCTAGCAGCATTAAATTATGAAGATAAACATTTATGATTGTATCAAATAGCAATAACTCTGAAGGTAATTTGTAAAATGAGATAAAGGTAAACGTATAACTCCATTAAAATCATGATTTATATCACATCTCCTTAGGTTATAGTATTATTTGGAAAAAAAAAACAATGGACGAGATTGTGAGAATGTAAGGAGCTCACGATAAGAACGTGAGACTGACCACACTGAACGAACACTCTTGTTTTATCTCCTACTTTGTCCGTTTGTCGTTTACTTGTAATAAGTCTTAACTCACACAACCAATGAGCTTATCTCTTCACCACATCTCCTCTATAAAAATGATCTCATCTCCTTCAATTGAAAAACCCCACTCGAGAGTCTTCAACGACAAGCAGATCAAAACACAGAAACCTAATTTCAAAATCCTGTTGAAAAAACCTCATCTTCTCTTCTCTCTGCTCTGTTTTCATAATCAATGGCGTCAAGGAAGCATTTTTTTGGCAAGCCTAACTACATCTATCCCCAACCAGAACCAGAGATGTCCGAAAACGACGAGAATGTCTTTGAGTTCGACGAATCTGATATTCATAACTTAGGCGATCACCGGTTACCGAGTTCATTTGAGGCCAAGAGATCGATATCAATCTCTCGATTACGGAGAAAACCGGCGAAAGTCGGAGATTCCTCTGTTTCCGTTAACCGGAAAGCGCCAAAGACCGGTTCGCTTCCGGTTAACATTCCGGATTGGTCGAAGATTCTGAAGAGCGAGTATAGGAGCCATGTGGTGGTACCAGACGACGACACCGACGAAGATGGCGAGGACGAGGAAGACACCAACGGCGGTGACACGGCGGCGGCGACGGGAGGAAGGCGGATCATTCCGCCGCACGAGTATTTAGCACGGCGGAGAGGGTCGTCGTTCACGATGCACGAAGGGATCGGTGGAACGGCTAAGGGAAGAGATCTAAAGATATTGAGGAACGTGATTTGGGAGAAGATTGGATTTCTGGATTAGTAATAATTAGTATATACAATTAATTATCAATCCAATAGGTAATATAGATATGTTAATCAGTTAACTCAGTTAGGATCGGTTATAGTTTCGGTCCGAATGAGATTTTTTCGATAATCTTTTTTTTTTGTTTATTTCATCTTCTTGTTTTTCTTTTTATATTTTATGGAGTTTTGATCATCCTATCCTTTTCGTTTTGGGTGAAAATTTTATATTTTTCGGCCATTGAGATAGTGCTATTTCTGTATATATTTACATAAATTCACTAATTTTTTTGTCTAACACTACAAGAAAACAGCAGCATACTGAGCGAAAAAATCGTCGGTATGTCATCGGAATAACGCTATTCCGACGACATACCGACGAAAAAAGTCATCGGAAATAACTCCTCGGAAATTCATCTTTCCTCGGAAATCTCTCGGAAATTTCCGAAGACCACAAGTTCGTCGGAAATTCCTCGGAATATTCCGAGGAAGATGTCGTCGGAATATTCCGAGGGATAAACTTCCTCGGAATATTTCCAAAATTAAAAAAAAAATTATAAATTTATTTTTTTAAATTGAAATTCGAAAATATAAAATTAAAATTGAAATAGAAAACATATTTAAAATACAAAAAATAATAAAATAGTTTTTATAAATAAAAAAAATGTTTTA
>NC_027750.1:568937-586676 GCF_000695525.1 Brassica oleracea var. oleracea
GAACAAATTTTTGACTTCATAATGAACGTAAGACACTTAATAAGGGTTATATAGGTGTTATTCAAACCGCAAAACGTTGTTTTCGGTTTAAAAACCTTATTTCCTCGGAATTTCCTCGGAATATTCCGAGGAAATTCTGAGGAACTAGTGTTTGGGGTTTCAAAATCTCGAATGTTTTTTTATAAACGGATCGATCGATGTATTTATGTCCAAAAACGCATCGATCGATCACTAGTTCGTCGGAATTTCCTCGGAATATTCCGACGGATTGATGTTTCCTCGGAATTCCGTCGGTATATTCCGAGGAAACCCAAATTTTTGGTTTCCTCGGAAATTCCTCGGGAAATTCCGAGGATTTCATTTTCCGTCGGAATGTCCGTTAGAATACCGCTGTTTTCTTGTAGTGTAACATTCACTGATTAATCAAAGCAATACGTGATCAATAACAAATAACAACGAGAGCAATACTATAGTCATATTTACAATAAACTAATATATAATGACTAATCATAAAATTTAAGACACAAAAAGATTCATTGTTGAACGAAGGTGACCTAAATCTTGTTCATCATCATTCATTTTCTTTTTTTTAACATACATCTTCATTTTCTTGACTATATTGAATCAAATAAATGACAGAATGAATATTAACTATACATATAGAAGTCTTTGTGAGATTTCCACAAACTAGCCAACAAACAAAAACCGGATTAGTCATTCCAGCATTTAATTCTTCCCAGAACTTTCTATTCGAAGATTTTAAAACCTTAATGGTCATATATATATATACCAAGTGTCACGTCTACCAAAGGTCGCGATTTGAACCGTAGGTAGTAAACGATAGGCCATAAAAGTCTTCAGCTAGATATGATGTGTTTTGTACATTTTTATTTTTTACATTTCACAAACATCAAAGAGAAACGCTAGATTACGTACTGTATTATAAAGTTGAGATGATATTTCTTTTATTAATTACTTTTCTAAAAAGAAGAAAAAGATAATAATGATACAGTCATTGAAAGTTACTGCAATTTATATTTCCGTGTCTCCCACTCTCTGCTATGCTTTTGCAACAACAGTTCAAGATTTGGCTTTTTTTTTTCCCTTTTCTTTTTGATGGGTTTGTGAAAAGTTGCAATCTTCCTTTTCTCTGGCTAATATGCATTACTTGCTTCGTAAGTTTGGCAAAATGTAAATTTGTCTTTAAAACAACCAGAGAGCCGACTATTATCAACGCAAACACTAGTGATATTTGTTGTGTAATACTACTTCAAAACTGATGTTTATATTGAAAACATAAATTTTGTTAACCAGTCAGGATAAATTAATGTATATGCAAACGTAAAACTATGTGATAAAAAAATTCAAAAGAGTATTTGGATCTATGATAGGTACCAAAGTTTGACATGAAATAAAAGATATACGCACTAACTCAAAGAAAGCAATGGTTTGGTAAATAAAGAATGAGAAATCGAAATCGAATAGTGTAGGAGATGTGTTGAATGTGGTAATCAGTCTGTTGCATACAGATATGCAGAGTCAAGTGGCAAACAAGCGGCGCCCTTAGTTTGGTATAATACGACATAATGGTTTTGCTCGATTGCAATAGTCCACAAAATAAACTAAGTTACACTTTGAATTTCTGTACATATAAATATATATGTATATATTCTTCTGTATATTTAATAGTTAAGTTAGGAGTTATATTGATTTTTAAAAACTAATAACATTGGCTGAAGAAAAAGATTAGAAGTACGATCTCACGCCAATTAGATGATATCAGCCAAAGGATTGACGTTCATATCAAAATAAAATATACATAAGTAAATTATAAATATTATATATTGGGGTTTTCTTTGAGCAAACTATATGAAACCGCCTTAGTTGATGTTTTCTTATTATATTATAAATTTTAACCTTATCTTATAGGAAAATTAGTTAGAAACTTTAGATTAAGTTCAGTCTCTCACGTATGTGTATGAATGTACAATATGATCTAAGTTCTATCCTCTCAATTTCATGATAGTTAATGCTTTAACATTATTGTTTTGATTTTAAAATAGGCGATGTCGTGTAGACTGAAAATTCTAAAGTCCTAAAGGCATTGCACGAGCACGAAGACAATGCATTGTATGTTTTTATATGTGTGTTAAAGCCCATAATTATATTTCCAAAACCCACTTTGTTGTGCTACATTGATTTTATATGTACATAATATCAAAACTAATACTAACTAATAAACCGGGAGGCTTGCAAACATCAACACATAGACATTCATATAAATGATAGTTCGTGCATCGTGCATATGTGTATCTTGGTATAAGAACACGCCATTTATTAATGAACAGAAACCCACGAAACTTTCTTAGTTTATTGAACTTTTCAAGAAGCAGAAAAATTCAGAAGTCCAAGACCACATTTTTCTCCTCATTCTTCTGCTAGAGACCTGTTCCTTATCTCTCTAGAATTTGCTAAAAATATTTGTCCTAAAATTTCTCCCTCTTTCTTTTATCTATCCTCTCTTCTCAGTTTTTACTACGTACCCTCTTTCATTACGAGCTCAGAAGACTCTGAGAAGCTTTTCTTCCAAAATGGCGTTTATGAGACTTGGCTCCAAATCCGAAGCTTTCCATCGCGAAGGCCAAACCTGGTACGCTTTTCTGCATTTTACGTAAACATGCATGCATAATGCATTTGTATGTATTCAATACGTGTTAAGAATTTAAGTTTTGTATTTGACGTATATAACTTAACAAGAAACAGTAGTGAAAAAAAAAACAGTAGTGATGCACCACAATAAGATTTTTTTTTAATAATTATGATATACAAAGAAAAGTGTTAGCTTTCATTGATTTGTGACATCAGTGATAGATTTGTTTTGGGGTGATGTTATGTCTCTCGTCTACAGGCTTTGCACCACAGGATTGGTGAGTGATGTTACCATAGAAGTTGGAGACATGAAGTTTCATCTCCACAAGGTTACATAACTTGTACCTTTTTTGGACAATAAATATAACTTGTACTTATCTTCTATTTTTAGATCTTGTTTACTTCTAGATATGATGAAATTGCATAATGTGAAAGCTTGATGATTAACTATAATATATATATTTCTTATTTTTTCGCTTAAGCTTTGGTTATAATAATATATTTGTTGCTAATTGTGTAATGCGTTTCTTGATTTGCGGTTTATATATAGTTTCCATTGCTCTCTAGAAGTGGGCTTCTTGAGAAGCTAATCGAAGAGTCTTCAAGTGATGATGGATCAAGCTGTGTTTTGAGTCTAGATGACATACCCGGAGGCGGCAAAACGTTCGAACTCATAACAAAATTTTGCTACGGTGTGAAAATCGAGCTTACTGCATTCAACGTTGTTAGCCTAAGATGTGCAGCCGAGTACCTTGAGATGACTGATAACTACGGAGAAGGGAATCTTGTCGGTATGACAGAGACTTTCCTCAACGAAGTGTTTGGTAACTGGACAGACTCCATCAAAGCTCTTCAGACATGCGAGGACGTAACTGATCACGCTGAAGATCTTCACATCATCTCGAGGTGTGTTGATTCTTTAGCTATCAAAGCTTGTGCTGACCCAAGCCTTTTCAACTGGCCCAAGAACGCAACGAGCGGGCAGAACACTGAAGATGAATCTCACTTGTGGAACGGAATCTCACCGTCGGGAAAGATGCTGCAACCAACAGGTGAACAATGCTACTCCAACATTTTTAGATGTTAAATAAAATTTTAATAACACTACTAATATTTTATTTTTTATATTTATTATGGCTTCGACTGGTATTAGAGTTGAGTTACAATAAAATGTACGATTTGATGTAACTTGCAGCAAAAACTATGTGGTAGAAACTGTAAATTTATGTGGTGAGTTCGCAGTAAAAATGTGAGTTATTATTTTATCAATATTATTTGATTGGTAACATTTTTGATGTATAAGTCGCAGTATATATTATTTTAAAATATAAATAATATTTTAATAAGAAAATTTGAAAAAACAAAATAAATAAATCAAAATTAACTAAGGATGTTGAAATTTTGTGTACATGAATTTTTAATTACCAAACAACATTAAAAAATAAAAATGCAAACAATATTAAAAAATAAAAATTAAAAGAAAAATTTAATTGACTATTTAATTGGAACTTATACAAATATTTTATTTACATAACTTTTTAATCACCAAAGAAAATTAACAACTAAAATTATAGATTTTTTTAACTAATTAAAATGAAAAAGTGATTTTAGAAAAGCTTTTTTGGTAAATTAGAGAAAAACTTTGGCTAACTAGTATATAACCATAATAAATTGTTAAGTATATTGTATTAAATAATATAAATTAGACGTAAAGGCTACGTGTTATGTATTGTAATTTTTTTAAATTGTTAATATTCAAAAGGTAGTGGGTAGTTAATTGACAAACTCAAACTTTTCTTTAACTCAAATCTTAATACATGAGTTTTTTGTTGATGTAGATTTTTGATTTGAGTTATCATTTTTACAAAGGTTATAACTCAAAATTGTAACTCAATTATAATCAACTATAACTCAAACACAAATTCAAAATCTTAAAACTAATTCATGATTGGTAACATTTTTGATTTATATGCTTAACTCAACCTAAATCAAGTGTACTACATGTTACCGATCAAAGCCTATATGAATCAAATTACATTCTCATAAAATATTTCAACTCTATTAATAATTGGTGAAAATAACTTTATAATTTTAATTTTGTAGAAAAGTTAGTCAATGTTAGGTTCATAATAAATTTACTACAATTATATGCTCTAAACGGTTATTTGGGTGGTTTGCCTTGCAGGTGAAGATTGGTGGTTTGATGATGCTTCTTTTCTCAACTTGTCTCTCTTCAAAAGACTCATTACAGCTATCGAATCACGAGGCATGAAGCTTGAGAACATTTCCATGGCTGTTATGTACTATACAAAGAAACATGTTCCTCTAATGAATAGACAAGTGACCATGGATGAGCAAGTGATCGAGACACCGAACACTTCTGAAGCCGAACAAAAAGATGCTCTCGAAGAGATTATCGGTTTGCTTCCGACCAAGAAAGGTGTAAACCCGACCAAGTTTCTCCTCAGGCTGCTTCAGACCGCGATGGTGTTGCACACAAGCCAATCCTCGAGGGAGAATCTTGAGAGACTTATAGGAAACCAGCTTGAGCAAGCTGCTTTAGTGGATCTTCTGATACCAAACATGGGATACTCTGAAACGCTTTATGATGTTGAGTGCGTTCTGAGGATGATAGAACAGTTTGTCTCATCGACCGAACAAGCAGGCATCGTCCCTTCTCCTTGCATCATCGAAGAAGGACATTTGGTGAAGGATGGAGCCGAAATGCTAACTCCTCCAACGCTAGTGGCAACTCTTGTCGACGGTTATCTAGCTGAGGTGGCACCTGATGTTAACTTGAAGCTGGCGAAGTTTGAAGCCATAGCTGCTGCTGTCCCTGATTATGCAAGACCACTAGACGATGGAGTCTATCATGCAGTTGACGTGTTCTTGAAGGTAACAACAACACTATTCTTAATATTAGCCAATACATGTATTATTATTATTTTTTCAGCACATGTATTATTATTATTATTATTATTTTTAAGTTTTTGAACCAAACCAATACATGTATTAATATTAGCGATTTTTTCAGGCACATCCTTGGATTACAGATTCGGAAAGAGAGCATATATGTAGACTCATGAACTGCCAGAAGCTCTCACTGGAAGCTAGCGCACATGCAGCTCAGAACGAGAGGCTGCCTCTTAGGGTGATTGTTCAGGTTCTCTTTTTCGAGCAGCTTAGGCTCAGGACATCTATATCAAGCTGGTTCTTTGTCTCTGAGAATCTAGACAACCCGGAGCACCAGAATGGTGGCAATGGTTGTGTACTTAAACCTAGAGGTGAGAACGTGAGGGAACGAGTTTCTGAGCTGGAGAAAGAGTGCATGAGCATGAAACAAGAACTTCAGAAGCTGGTGAGGTCTAAAAGAAGCTGGAAGAATTTCACCAGGAAGCTTAATTTCAAGAAGAAATCAGAATGTTGCAAGCCTAAGGATCAAGAAAAGCAAGCCAATTAACAAGAACCTGTCCGCTGGATCAAACTACTAGTATTATCTTCTCTTTAAAAAGAAAAAATTAATTAGGTAGAAAGATCAGAACCTCGATGATCGAATCAGATTAGCTATTTTTTTCTTGTTCTAGACGGCACTATGTTTTCAAAAGTTTTCATCTTCTCCTATCTATCTTGCTGAGAGATTCATATCATTGGACCTAGAAAGCCTTTGGAATTACACCACAATTATAAAAAAATGATTTTGACTTATTAAGGTAAAACCGAAAACCGTATTAATTGTATTTAGAGCATTTCTAACTTTATCTCGGTATACGTCGGTTATCTAATAAAGTGGGAGGTATGAATCAGAATGGACCCGGTTCGAGAAAGAACATGAATCCAGCGTATGTGTACTGATCATTTGGTTGAAGAAGAACATTAGAGTCTCATGATGAAATGATCAAAGAGAAAAAGCCGAAAAATCCAAACTGTTGGGTTTTGATCAGAGCCGGTCCAAGACTTTTCAAAGCCACAAGCTTAAAACAAAAAAAAAGGCTAAAAAAATTATGCACATTAATGGCCTCCAACCCAGCTTCCCATAGAACTGTAGAGTTCATTAAACCACTAGACCACATAGAGTTTTTAGTAAAATGTGGCCGTTTAAATAGTTATTACGCTGGCACATGCTTCATCTGTTTGGGTCCAGAGCCGGCTCTGGTTTTGATTGTTCATCTGCTTCATTATTGTGTATTAAAGAAAAGAAAAACATGGATTTGGGTTGCTTCAGATTTTTATAGCTCTTCCTTTTTCTCTTGTTGTAATGTTATGTAATGTAATATACATATCGTTTGATCAAAAAAGAAATGTAATATACATATCGTTTGATCAAAAAGAAATGTAATATACATATCATGTCGTAGTGGCCTTAGCTACAAACCGGATTCAGTTTGTATAGTTTGATACGGGGCATAGGCTATTTATTAAAGATTTCTATTAATTTTTTTTCTACAGATTTGAGGATTTAAAAATTGTTTTTGGGAGCTTATGTCTGTAATTCTCTTCAAAGTTTAGGGCCTGTCTCGGTTAAGCATGAGAAGGCTTTCGTGACTTTCTCTACCCTATTTTGTCTTTACTGAAACAAAAATAACCTCTTTATTGGGCTTGGGTTGTCCAGAAGACACTACGTTCCGTTTCATAGTTTCGCATACCTACTTTGTGCCGTTTCACTTCAATCCACTAAAGTATTCAAAACTACGCGGCGTTTTTTAACGGAAGAAGAAACACATTCGCTGTAAAAGAAGTCTTCCAACTTTTGTCCTAACGCAGAATAATTCTCTGTCCGTCGAATCATTTTTTTTGTTTCAGCGTTGTAAGAGATGACCATGGCAGCAAACTTCGCGAGACGGCTGATCGGAAACCGATCGAGCCAGATCCTTGGGACGGCGAACTCCACCTCAACCGCAGCCACTTCCGCCGCTAGGACTTTCTGCTCCTCCACCACTCCAATCACCGCAACCTTGTTCCCTGGCGACGGGATCGGCCCCGAGATCGCTGAATCCGTCAAAAAGGTTTTCTCTTTTAAACTTTTTATTAGAGATTTTTTTTGAAAAACTTATGCCTGTTTTTGTGTTAGGTGTTTACAACGGCCGGTGTGCCGATTAACTGGGAAGAACATTATGTTAGCACTGAGATTGATCCGAGAACGCAGAGTTTCTTGACGTGGGAGAGTCTCGAATCCGTGCGTAGAAACAAAGTTGGTCTGAAAGGTCCAATGGCGACTCCTATCGGGAAAGGTCACCGTTCTTTGAACTTGACTCTTAGGAAAGAGCTGAATCTATACGCCAATGTTAGACCCTGCTACAGTCTTCCTGGTTACAAGACTCGTTACGACGATGTTAATCTCATCACCATTAGGGAGAACACTGAGGGAGAGTACAGTGGGCTTGAACATCAGGTTTTGGTTTTGAAGCAATTCATGGTTTAGTTCTTTGTTGGAATTGTTTTCTGATTTGTGACACGTGTTATATAGGTTGTTAGAGGTGTGGTGGAGAGTCTTAAGATCATTACACGTCAGGCGAGTTTGAGAGTTGCGGAGTATGCTTTTCACTATGCTAAGACTCATGGGAGAGAGAGGGTTTCTGCTATTCATAAAGCTAATATTATGCAGAAAACTGATGGTCTTTTCCTCAAGGTCTGCTCATTTAGCTTTTTATGATTATTAGTGTCTGCTTAGTCTTTTTTCATTTTTTTGTTTTTTTTTGTTTTTTGTTTGCAGTGTTGTCGTGAGGTTGCTGAGAAGTATCCTGAGATAACTTACGAGGAGGTTGTTATCGACAACTGCTGTATGATGGTAAGCCATATTTTAGTTTGGGAGAGTTTATATTATTATTTTGTGTAGAATATGTGAATGAGATAACCTTAGAGATGCCGTGCAGCTTGTGAAAAACCCAGCACTGTTTGACGTATTGGTGATGCCAAACCTGTACGGTGACATTATCAGCGACTTGTGTGCTGGATTGGTTGGAGGACTAGGATTGACTCCGAGGTAAAATCTTTGTTCCTTCATCTTTATTGTTTAATATGATTATGAGCTAATTATCTTATTTTTTTTGACGCCAGTTGTAATATAGGGGAAGATGGAGTAGCCTTAGCCGAAGCAGTTCACGGTTCTGCTCCTGATATCGCTGGAAAGGTAAAACAATTAGTATATCATCATATCATATTTTATCACTGCTACAAAAGCAAGTAAAACTTGCATCAACTCTTGTCCTAATAAAGAAAGCTAATCAAGTTACTTAGAATTGGTTGGTTCTTGGTGATGTGTAGAACTTGGCGAACCCAACAGCGTTGCTACTGAGTGGAGTGATGATGTTACGTCACCTGAAGCTGAACGAACAAGCAGAACAGATACACAGCGCAATCATCAACACCATAGCCGAGGGGAAATACAGAACGGCGGATCTTGGAGGTAGTTCGACCACCACGGACTTCACAAAGGCAATCTGTGACCATCTCTGAACAACAACAATCGTAAAAGATGCTCAAATTCTTTACCGAATCTTCCTTTGGGGGAGGCTTTTAAACCTCCTTATACAGCCCTCCAAAATTCTTCTTGTTTCTCAATTGATTACGATTAGAGCAATAAAAGAACACAGGCATGTGCTTAAGATCTATTACCTTTGTTTCTGCCGCTAAAACATATTTTGAGTGCCGTAAGTTTATCTCCAACTACTAACACTATTTTAGCGTCAAAACCACACTATTTTAATGTAATTTCAACACTAAAGTCAAGGTCTTCTCCAACCATAACACTATTTTAGTGTCAAAACCACTTTGGCAAAAGAGATTCATATAACACATGAGATGAGAAGAGTTGTGTGTTTCATTGCTTTTGGATGTTGACAAAGTTATCTTTGCTTGTTCTTCTGCTACCTTCATACTATATGATTGGTGAAAAACAAATCAAATATTCAGTGAAGTGGCGTATAGTTTACTCGGGCCCACAGAGAAAAATTAAAACATTACTATAATAATTAAAATAAAATAATTAAAAACCTAAAGAAAAGGAGAGATGTCGTTGGTGCACCAACTACCGCTAAGCTAAGCTCTCATTTGAGTATAAACTGAGGGCTGACCACAAAACTTGAGCAGCATAATAGATCTGAATCTAAACCTCTATCCTCTCTCAAATCTCAGATTCATCATCATGGCTTCCTCTAACAACTACGACGGGATCCTTCTCGGAATGGGCAACCCTCTCCTCGATATCTCTGCCGTCGTCGACGAGGCTTTTCTCACCAAGTAAGATAAACAACTCAGATCCATCTTTTCAATCCTTTCTAGGCGTTTCGTTTGGATCTGGATTTGATTATTTAAAATTTAAATCTTCTCCTTTGTAATGGTGACTTTCAGATACGACGTGAAGTTGAACAATGCGATTCTCGCCGAGGAGAAGCATTTGCCTATGTAAGCTGATCTGCGTTTCGTATATAGAATCTAAAGCTCTTTTGATTTGGTTGAAGTTTAATGAAATGACAAAGGGTAATATTGCAATGATTTTGACTTTTGAGAATGTTGGTTAGTGATGTGAAAATGTTATCAAAGAATGTTTTACTCTTTGACAAGTAATCAAGAATGGTTTTAAACAATAAAATGACATCTCATCTCTCTTCTTTTGTATGATAGGTATGATGAGATGAGTAGCAAGTTCAATGTTGAATACATTGCCGGAGGTTTTCCCTCTTCTTTTTTTCTTTTTGTATTTAAAGGATCCTGTAAACCTTTAAATTAATTGACAAGGTGGCGGTGATGATATCTTTATGATTCAATCCTTTTTTTTTTTAGGTGCTACTCAGAACTCTATCAAAGTGGCTCAGGTTGATTATTTTTCCTTTTTCTTCTTGCGCTTTTGTTTCGGGGTTGAACAACTGCTAATCAATGGTGCTCTATAACTTGGTGGCCTGCAGTGGATGCTTCAAATTCCTGGGGCAACCAGCTACATGGGCTCCATCGGAAAGGACAAATACGGTGAGGCTATGAAGAAGGATGCCACAGCTGCTGGTCTCAATGTAAGCCCTCTTTGCGCATAGTTTGTTGAAACTAAATTCAGAATTTGTAATCAAGGTGTACTAACACGACAACATGCTTTCTTTCTTTTTTTAATCAGGTTCACTATTATGAAGATGAGTCTGCACCTACCGGAACTTGCGGTGTCTGTGTTGTCGGTGGAGAAAGGTCTCTTATTGCCAATCTCTCTGCTGCAAACTGCTACAAGGTTGACCACCTTAAGAAGCCTGAAAACTGGGCACTCGGTAAAATTCCTTTTCCTATCTCTGCATCCTTTTTAACACTTCTTTTTTATTGCTTCATGGTCTGAATCTGATATATCTGTGATTCAAATATGTCTCATGTAGTTGAGAAGGCCAAGTTCTACTACATCGCTGGATTCTTCCTCACAGTATCCCCTGAATCCATTCAGTTGGTTTCTGAGCATGCTGCTGCCAACAACAAGGTGTTCACAATGAACCTTTCTGCTCCATTCATCTGTGAATTCTTCAAAGATGCGCAGGAGAAGTTCTTGCCGTAAGCTTTCCCTAATCAATTCTATCTATTACAGACTTCATGTTTGCGTGAATGTACTTAAAAACCAATCTGCATTGCTCGGACAGGTACATGGACTTTGTCTTTGGCAATGAGACAGAGGCAAGAACCTTCTCCAGGGTTCATGGCTGGGAGGTACCATTATCTTACACGACTAAATAATTTCAACAAACTCTTCTGTTCTGAATCAGAGAGATAATACTTAACATGTTTATAAATATATAGACCGAAGATGTGGAGCAAATAGCCATCAAGATTTCACAGCTTCCCAAGGCCACAGGAACATACAAGAGGACCACCGTGATTACACAGGGGGCAGACCCAGTGGTCGTTGCTCAAGATGGAAAGGTGACGAAGTACCCTGTGATCCCTCTCCCAAAGGAGAAGCTTGTTGACACCAACGGTGCAGGTACTCATTTAATAACCAAACCTCCTTACATTTAACTCTAGGCTTACTTTATTAGACATGATCATAGAATAAGCTCAAAACATTAGCTTCTCAGTGTTACATAATGATGAAATATTAACTGCTGGTTTTCTGTTGACTTCTCTGGCAGGTGATGCATTTGTGGGAGGATTCATGTCACAGTTGGTGAAAGAGAAGTCCATCGAGGAGTGCGTGAAGGCTGGATGCTACGCTTCGAACGTGGTGATCCAAAGATCTGGCTGCACTTACCCTGAGAAGCCAGACTTCAACTAAGTTATTGGTCCATCCTCAGTTTTGTGATACCTTCCAAATAAAAACAATTATCTTTGATTCAACAGACTATCTCGATTATTTGCTCGAGTGTTTTTCATTTTTTTTTTTTTTGGTTTGAATCACCCTCTTAATATCATTATCAGCATTTATAATTTAATACCTTTATTACTAAAGAAGTGGAGGAAATCCTATTGTGCTGCTTAATCTTATAGTAATATGTAGATGCAATGCAAGCCACAAAGCTACTAGTTAAATATGGCTCATATTACAAGAGTCTCAATGGATCTTCTTACAAAGCTTGGTATCTCCGGACGTTAAATCATTGTAAGGTTCGTTTTTTTGATTGATCGACCAAAGCCCTGAAGATGGGATTGTGAAGCAACGTGATCTTGATCACTAACCTCTTATGAGTTGTAACCCGCCCGGGTCTTACTAAAATGGTAAGTAATTTGAACTTCTGGGATATTTCGGGCTTTGGTGGTCTTTTCAATCATCTTCAAAGCTTGGCATCTTAATTGTGCAAGTCGATAAACATTAAGAAGTCAAAATTCATAATTTTTTTAATTAAACACATGGCAAACTACAACAGTAATTTGCATGCAATAGCTATTTTTTTATTAAAACTATGCCACTCTCCTATTTTATGGTGTTTGTCAAGTTTCCATAGTTAAAAATATCTTTAAAGGAATTGTACATATACAGGTAAATATATAATAAATAATATAATTTAATTAAAATAATTTTCAAAGTCTAGCTGTTGACTGTTGTACTACTGTTTTCGGATATCATAAATTTAAATAGAACAAAAAAACAAATCGTTCTGCCTTTTCTCTTTCTATGAGTCTTTGTAGAAGTTTTCCACTCTTTTTGTGGACCAAGAAACAAATGCAATATAAATGACCACATTTCCTATAGAATATGTATATATTCATATATAGTAAGAACTCTATAAATTAATATACACTATAAATTAATAATTTTTCCGGTTTCGTTGGAAATTCAAAATATAACGCAAATCGATAAAATAATAATATTTTAAACACCCTATGTAAATATATGGTCCTGTGGAAATCATAAATTAATAATTTTGTATATATACATTTTCTTTATTTCACAATATAATTATATCTATATTTTCTTAACACTTCAATATATTTTTCTTATATTTAGTAAAATTATTTCTAAACCACATTGAAATTTTATAAAACATATTTTATATACACCAAATAATATAGCAAAAAAAACTTGAACTTCTAATTTCAAAAATTAAATTAGTGTATATATGATAAAATCAATTATTTTGTTGTTGTTATAAAAATATATTCTAAAATAAATAAAATCCAGAAAATAAACTTTTGTAAATTAATAAAATAGCATAGTCCTAATATTATTAATTAACATAGTTTTTACTGTATATGTGGATTCTTGGTTGGCCATTAACTAAATAGAGATCAAAACAACGAAGCAATTACATTGAAATCTCTAATTTTTGGGTCAATTTGGATTGTATCGTAAGTAATTTTTTCCTGAAATTTCAGAGGCTCTAACCACTAGTCTACAATCACATATCACCTAATCTTAAAGTTGTCTTCGAAGAAATGTGTTACTGAATTAGATAGATGACCACATAGCTAATAAGTGTACTGGAAATGTCTCTTTCCCACTCTTTATGAAGATGGAGTTATAGGAATAGAAACTAGGAGAGCAATGAGCAATAGTTGTACAAACATATATGCAAATCTGAATATATGAGAGTACACAGACACAACCAAACACACCTATGTTTACCAAAACATCTAAACACACATACCCTTTTCATCTAGAGTAATTAAGGTTAAAGAATATTTTTGAAGAAAATCTCGCTTTAAAATCTAAAAAAATTAAAATACAATTATTTTTTTTGGTGTGTACATTGCTTTAATGATCTGCAAGAAAATATTTTTTCTGCCTTAGGTCAGTTTGTTTGCTTCTAGAGGAAACTTGCCAAAGATCTGTGGATGATGGAATCTTTCCATTTCCGACAACGGCTACGAACTTTGCCTATTTGACTCATTGTGTAAGTGAGAGGATTTTCATCACTAATCCATTTTTTATTTCTAAAGTCCAAAGATAAAGTATGATGAGGAGAACCTTCCTTACATTGGCTGCCGTATGCTACCGCGTCGGGCCGTGCTGATAGCCGTCACATATGCCTCCTACAGTGTGCCTCCAAACTCCGAAGCTCCGCAGTAATGAAATTCCACCTCTGCCTCCACCTCAGCCATCACCACTGCCATTGTTACCTCCTCCTTAGCCTTCGCCACCACCCACAGAGGCATACCAACTATTCTATGTGCGTTTCGCTATAAGTTATTTGTATGAAGCTGAATACTGGCATTGCATGTTGAATTCTCAAGGGTTCCAGACATCAAATGATTCTAGAAGACATAGATGACAAAAGAAAATATGCTCGTTTGGTCTATGGAGGTGGAAGAAGAGGAAGCTGCAAAGGAGGAAAGATTCCGGACCATATTACTAACCAGTAAATGAGATAAAAGATTACCAACCAGTTCCATAAACCGATATAAACGCTAACCAATGAGAATGACCGGATGTTACTGAACCGCTTTAAATATTACCAATTGAGTTACCAACCGGTTTCGATTGGTCGATAACATTCTATATGATACCGTAGTTTCATTTTTATGGTTATGGTTATAAAATAGCAAAGTTTTAAGAGAGGCATGTGTAGTAAAATTATTGAAACTATCGTATATGAACATTCTATGAGTCCCACAAAACTATCGTATCACGTTCTACGTAATATTGTCCTCCATGTGAAATAGTTTAAAGGCCCAAAGAATATGTTCATCATGTTTGAGAGTCCAATCCATTAACAAAAGGCTCAAATCCTCTTTCCCTGGATCGAGAGAGGCTTGTTTGTATGTATATGACTTGCATTATGAAAATGCTAACTAACTATATATCATCATATTCATGTAATTTAATAAGATTCGTATAGAATTTTACCTACTTTTATGAACTCAAATTTTACATGAAAATAACAGAAGCAAGTAAAGGGCATCGAATATTTTTTCTGATAGATTGCATTCAACTCATGCGTCGCCCAACGATTTCACTTTTGAAACATTCATTTTGGCTGAAAACAGGCGAAGCCATTCAATTTAGAGCTTTAAGTAAACTAATAATCATAGATGCCTAAAAATAAAAGTAGAATTTCATATAAAAAAATAAGCGGGTAAGTGGATAGTAAGCAAGAGAGAGAAAAGTCTTTACAAAAGGGATCCGGCGGTCGGCCGGCGCGTGAGCGTCCGTGCCGCCGCCGGAGCCCTTTTTCCTCCTTGTCTCCTCCGGCTTCTGCCTGTCTGAACTCTGGCCAGCCTCCAACCGGCGCGGTTCTGTTCCTGGAGTCACGACGCGGTTGCGGGAAGGATGGCGCGGTCAAGACATTAGTAGTTCGAGTTCTAGCTCCGGGAGACGGAGGCTCTCACAGATCCGTCGCCACCGGTCCTTTGTCTCCGTGGCGGGGAAGCTTCCTTAGTTCCGCCGTCGTCGGATCCAGCTTCCGGGGGGTAAAGGCTATCTCAGCTTTACGTCGCCGGCTTTCGTCCCCTAGTCTTTTAGGGTTTAGGTTTTCCGTTTGTTTTTTATTTCGGAGTTTAGTTGTGGTTTTGAGTTGTTTCTGGTCGCGTCGGAGGAGAGGAAGATCTCCGACGGAAAGTGTGAGGTTGCATGCGAGGCTTTGGGCGGCTGCGGTGAACGGAGGTGGATGAGATCTCGCCATGACGATTGATTCTCTCCGGTATTAGAGTCCCATAAGCTCTTTACGGTGAAAAGGTTCGGAACGACGGAGTTCCTGTGTGGCCGGTTTGATCCGAAGGTTGGATCTCCGGTAAGGACGAGAAGCGGGTGTGATGCGATGATCTCGCGACACGTGACCCTCGACGTCGAGGATGTTAACACGTGTCCACGCGACAAAAAGACTGATCTGCGAGGCGGCCGCGCTTCGCTCCCGTGTAGTGTCTAGGTTTCTGAAGGTGGGCCGCTGGAAATGGGCCCAATTGTGTAACGAGTTTTAGCCCGGTAAATTTAGTGGACTTATATTGTAATCTGTTTCTAGGCTAGGCCCGTTTCTATAAATTAAAAAACTATTGACGGAAAAAAAAAAGTGGATAGTAAGCAAATAAATTATAAATAGCTTAATCGGCCTTAAAAATATATGCTTGCTTTCACTCATTTTATGCAAACTTAGTTTAAGACTACATATGTAACGAGTTAATTACATAATCAAACTCTGAAAAAAAAACTGTACTCTTATAGAACTACGTTTACCCCAGTATAATTTGTTTAGTGTATAATCAAATCAAATCAACACTTGGTTATTCTGTTATATAAAGAATTACAGATAGCGTATCAGATAGCTCTATATTTTTTTATCTATTGATATGGTGTGGTTGGTTTCAACATAGAGGTGATAAGAAACGATAAGTTGAATAGATTTGATTCTCAAATATGGTTGTTTACATAATGCATGATGTTTGGTATTGGTCTATGATCTAGAACAATTGTGACATTTTTATAGTTTAAATCCAGAAAATAATGCATTGACCCTTTTGAAATGGACTATTTTTAGTTATAATATTCGACAATTGACATGTAACATTTAATATATGATGATATATGATAATCCACAAAAGAGTGTTGCTAATGACTACATCAGCATAATCTTCACTGCGACTAACGTTTGCAAAAATAGACCACAATTACGTTTGTGCTTAATTAAATTTTGCCCACCTAACAAGTTTTTTTCTATTTAAATTACCCAAGAGCTGGCTTTTGGGTTTCTCAAATCATTCATGACCCATGCCATAAAATTTAAATATGCTGTATTATTTACATGCTGATTCAAAATAAACTGACTATTATCCTCTTGTTGTTTGGCAAGCAATTTGACTTATTTTATTTCGTTAAACTCAGTATATCTCATACTGCTTGAATATGTCAATCTAGGCTTCATGAATTTAAGCGTATACTCTATAATATTATTCAACTTATTCTTATTAGTTGATTGAAGAATTCACAAAAGCATCCATATGATTTACCGCCACAACATATAACCTAAACCTAGATCATTTTTAAGTGTTCCCAAGAATATTAAACTATTTACATCTGCAACTTGTTCATATGAATATTGCGTGAATTTTATTTAATTCAAGAAAGGGAGGCTGCCTGAAAGAATTGAATTCAATAAAATGAATGGGTGCCACGTGGAATTTTTACCCTGATAATCCCCTAGATTATATTTGCCAGGTGATTTTGCCATAAGTCTTTTCTACAATCAATTTCACAAAACAAATATGACATGACTATCGAAATTGATGACATATCATATAGCTTAATATGACATGGACAATCGCATTTAATGTTAATTTATATTTTTGGTAAACTTTTTAAAATATGGTAATAACTCATATATTACATTTATTGTCAATTTATATTTTTGGAAATTTTTTTAGAATATGAGAATAACTCATAAATCATCATTAAAATAAATATATTCAAATATGACATTATAAATTTCGAAATATAATTTAATTATATATTTTTAAATTATACAATTTTATTAAATTTTCAAAAATGTATACAATTTTTTTTAGATAATTATAAAAATTTAATCATAAAATTATTATTTTCTTATATATCTACAAATTTTATAAATATTGTTTAATTTTAATTTTTGGTAATTATGCAACTTTTAAAAATTTATTTAATATATTTAATTAAAATAAATAGATAGAAAAATATATCTAAGATTATAATTTCAAATATATACATGCATATTCTTAAATATAATT